>NW_006408587.1:11552264-11553978 GCF_000296735.1 Chrysochloris asiatica
TATATATATGAACTATTATAAAGAGTTCCCCACAACACAATCATCTTTTGTGTGTGTGTGGGAAGGGTTGCGTAATTTTATTGTCAGTAGTTCTTCTTGTTAAAATTTCTACCTTTAAATCTTTAAATTTTATTTTCAACTAGAATATTCTTTGGTAGGAGTACCCTAGGAAAAAAGAGTTATTGGGGAGGAAGTAGATAGAATAACTATTCGATAATTATTACTATACTGTAAAGAAGCTTTCCACTGCTATTCATAAGGTTTTGACTGGCCAATTTTTTTCAGAATTAAATTGCCAGGTCCTCATTTCTAGCCTGTCTTAGTCTAAAAGCTCTGCTGAAACCAATCTACCAAGGGTGACCCTGCTAGAATTTGAGAGACTGTTAGCATAGCTTCTAGTACAATTGCAACACATAAACTATCACAGTATGACAAATTGACAGGCAAGACCATTAATTATTGGAATGCATGATGTGTGAAGTACGACTCTAGGAAAATTAGAAATATCATTTGTCAAAAACGACATGGAACCCATAAAGATAGATATCCTAGGCATTAATGAGATGAAATGGGCTACTATTGATCATTTTAAAATCAGACAATCATATGGTCTACTATTTCAGGAATGACAAATTGAAGAACAAACCGAAGAACGGTGCTGTCAGTGATAGGATAATATCCATATGCCTACAAGGAAGAAGAGTTAATACTACTATTATTAAAATGTATGCACCGGTACTTAATGCTAAAGATGAGATAACTGAAGATTTTTACCAATACCTGCAGTCTGAAATTGTTCAAACATGTAATTGAGATTCACTGATATTTACTGATGATTGGAATTTGAAAGCTGGAGACAAAGAAGCAGTTGGAAAATATGGCTTTGGTAATTGAAATGATGCTGGAAGTTCCATGATAGAATTTTACAAAGCCACCAACTCATTCATTACAAATAGTCTTTGCAATAACATAAATAGTGATTATAAACATGGACCTCACTGCATGTAATATACAGGAATCAAATAGGCTACACCTCCGGCAAGAAACAATGAAAAAGTTCAATATCATCAGTCAGAACAAGGCCATTGGCAGACTGCAGATCAATTGCTCAAGTTCAAGTTTAAACTGAAAAAAACAAAACAAAAACATTTTAAGCATGTCTATGATAGCCAAAATATGACCTTGAATACATCTCACGTGAGTTTAGAGACCACCTCAAGAACAGTTTGACACACTGAACACTAATGACTGAAGCTCAGAGAAGTTGTAAGATGACATCAAGAACATCATAAATGAAGAGAACAAAAGATCATTATCAAAAGAGGAAAGAAAAAAAGACAAAAGTGGACATAAGAAGAGACTCTGAAACTTGCTTTAGAACACAGAGTAGCTAAAGTAAGTGGAAGATATGATGAAGTGAAAGAACAGAAGAAAAATTTCCAAGTTCAGCTCAAGAAGACAAAGTAAAGTATAAAAAAATGGGCAAAGACCTGAAGTTAGAAAACCGAAAGGGAAGAACATGTTCAGCAGTTCCCAAGGTGAAATAACTGAAGAAAAAATTCAATCCTTTAGATGCAATATTGAAGATTTCTATGGGAAAAAAAATTAAGTAATGCAGGAAGCATCAAAAGAACACAGAATGAGTACATAGAGTCACTATACTAAAAAGAGTTGATGGAACATTCAACCATTTTAGTTATTGAAGGAAAAATTC
>NW_006408587.1:11555634-11556649 GCF_000296735.1 Chrysochloris asiatica
GTAAGTTGGTTCTGACTCATAGTGACCCTATATAAGGTTTCCAAGGAGTAGTTGGTAGGTTTGAACTGGCATTCTTGTGGTTTGCAGTTCAGTGCTGATCTTACATTGCCACAGAAATACCACAAGTAGATGGCTTTAACAAAAATAAATTTATTCTCTCCTATTGTGGCACTGTAGGATAATACTCTGGACTTCAAGGTCAGTTTGAACTGCAAGGTAGGTGGTTAAAACTCACCAGCTGCTCCTTGAAAACTCTATACAAGGTCACTATAAGTCAGAACTGACTCTACAGAACTTAACAACAAACATAGAAGGCTAGAAATCCATAGTCAGAGTACTGGGTAAGGAGAAAAATCTTCTCCTTTCAGCATTGATAGACCCAGCATTCCATGTGTCTTTCCCTAGATCTAGGAGTTTCACAGTGCAGGGACCTCAGGTCTGTAGGATGGACTCCTTTCCTGTCCCTTCTTTTTTGGTGGTAGTAAGTCCCTCTTCCCATGATCACTTCTCTCTCTTTTTATTTCTTGTAAGATAAAAGGTGTTACTGCCACACTCTTGGGAATCATCCTCATATCACATTAGGGTCCTGATGGGATTAATGATATTGTGTCCCACCCTTGACCCTCTTACTTATTTACTGAATCAGATCACATCATAGGGGATCATCACGGAACTGTTAAACCACTGAAAATCATGACCCAGCCAACCTAACACATATTTTGGGGTCATACAATTTAATCCATGACACCTCAGCTACATTTGAAATCTGAACAATGAACTAGAAATATCAAAGAAGAATTGATGTCTATGAATTATGGTATGGGTGAAAAATATTAGATGGATTGCTAGAAGAATGAAAAAATATGTCATAGAAGAAATACAGCCTGAATGTGCCTTACAAGCAACAATTGAGAGACTATTTCATGTATTGAATATGTAATAAGAAAGGACCAGTCCAAGTAGAAGGAGGTTATTTTTGATATACTACAGGGTCAGTATAAAAGAGAAAGATTCT
>NW_006408587.1:11557629-11558610 GCF_000296735.1 Chrysochloris asiatica
AGCATATGATCAAGAGCCAATGATCCTAAAGGAAGAAGTCCAAGGTGCATTGAAGAAATTGGCAAAGAACAAGGCACCAGGAATTGATGGAATAAAAATTGAAATGTTTCAAGCAAGTGAGGCTGCACTGGAGGCACTCATTCATCTATGCCAAGAAATTTGGAAGACAACTATCTGGCCAACTGATTGGAAGAAATCTGTATTTGTGCCCATTCCAAAGAAGGTGACCCAACAGAATGCGAAACTCATTGGACAATCTCTTTGATATCCCATGCGAGTAAAGCTTTTTACTAAAGGTAATACAGATATGGTTGCAAGCATACATTGACAGATAACTTCCAGAGGTTTAAGCTGGATTCAAAAGAGGATGTGGAACGAGGGATATCATTGCTGAGGTCTGATGGATCTTGGTTGAAAGCAGAGTATTCTCTGAAAGATACCAGAAAGATATTTACCTGTGCTTTACTGATTATGCAAAAGATCGATTGTGTGGATAATGACAAGCTCTGGACAACATTGTGAAGTATGAGTATTCCTGAACACTTAACTGTGCTCATGAGGAGTCTGTCTGTGTATGGACTAAAAGGCAGTTAGTTGTTCAAACAGAACATGGGGACATGGTATGGTTTAAAATTAGGAAAGTTGTGTGACAGGGTTGTATTCTTTCCCCATACATATTCAACCTGTATACTGAGCAAATAATCTGAGAAGCTGGTTTATATGAAGAAAAACGTGACATTAGAATTGGAGGAAGACTCATTAACATCCTGCAATAGGCAGATAATTCAACCTTGCTTGCTGAAAGTGAAGAGGACTTAAAAGATTTGATCATGAAGATCAAAGAGCACAGCCTTTGGTATGGATTACATCTCAATGTAAAGAAAACAGAAATCCTCACCACTGGACCAATAAACAACATTCTTATCAACGGAGAAAAAGATTGCAATTGTCAAGGACTTCATTCTTCTTGGATCAACTATC
>NW_006408587.1:11558765-11564274 GCF_000296735.1 Chrysochloris asiatica
TATGGTGTTGGAGGAGAATATTGAAAGTGCCATGGGCTGCCAAAAGAACCAACAGATCTGTTTTGGAAGAAGTGCAGCCAGAGTGTTCCTTGGAGACCAGGATGGCCAAACTTCATCTCTCATACTTCAGACATATTGTTAGGAGGTACCAGTCGCTAGAGAAGGATGTTTGGTAAGGTGGAGGGTCAGATAAAACCAGAAAACTCCCAGGAAGATGGATTAGCAAAGTGGCAGCATTAATGGACTCAAACATGGCAACACTTGAGAGGTTGGTCCAGGAATGGGCAGTGTTTCGTTCTGTTGTGCATAGATAGGATCACTATGATTCAGTATCGACTTGATGACACCTAACAACAACCACAACAATACAGCACCTAATTACAAGAACAATGAAGTTTTGGAGGAGAAAAATGTGATTATCTGCTTCCATATAGATAATGTTGTTGTTAAGTGCTGTTGAGTCGATTCCGACCCATAGCGACCCTGTACAGGGTTTCCGAGGGTGTAAATCCTTAGGGGAGTAGAAAGCCTCATCTTTCTCCCGCGGAGCGGCTGTAGCCTTTAAATCCTATGGGTCAGGTCTACTCTATGTTGCTGTTAAATGCCATTTGGTCAGTTCCAATTCATAGCGACTCACTATAGGGTTCAAAGAGTAGCTGGTGAGTTTGAACCACGACTTTATGGTTTAAACTGACCTTGCAGTTCAGTGCAGTAACGCACAGCATTACAAACTTGCTAATAGTTGGAGTCATCTTGTTGGCATACAAGAACAACAAAGTTAAGCTTTTTCTTAATAGCCCCACAAGAAGCCACACTTCTGGTTGTTGAGACTTCGAATGTGCTCAACACTAATCTCCAATCTAAAAATGAAATTTTAGATTGAAAAGAAGATTGGTTCTTAGTGACTGTTAGTCATCTGAAATACAATGCATTAACTAGGGTTAAAATTTATAGCATAAGTGGTCATATAAAAGGCATTATTCATCAATCATCTTTCTTGCTGACTCAGGGAATTTCCATTCAAAACAAGTCATTTTTTTCATTGACTTCTTTCAGTCAGTGATGCAGAAGAGAAAATAGAAGCAAACCTGATGTATGTCTTTTTATAGATAAACCAATGTTTTGTTGCATGAAAAATAACATTATTGTTGTTAAGTGCCAGCAAGTCAATTTTTAACACGATGTGAAAGAGTAGAACGGAACCATAGTGTTTTCTTGGCTGTAAACTTCAATTAAGTGAGCATATCTCCAGGTCTTTCTCTGGTGAAGTCACTTGGTTTGAACTGCCAAAGCAGCTGAACTGTTTTACCACCAGGGCTAACTCTCCTCTTTCTTCTTCACCTTGCGGTTCAAATATTGTTACAAAAGAAAAATAGAAAACTGCAACAAACATTGAATCCTTTTGTGATATGACACATAATTTGACCTATAAAAAAATTAAGGGAAGCACTATATTTCCATCCACAGTAACTTAAAAGTATTTACCATCCCACACTTTTATGACAGTGTTGTGAACATCTTTCTTTGGTATTATCCTATCCTGCTATGGTTTTAAAGCAGTGTATAAAGTGCTACTATTTATAGCTACATAATTTTCATGTGTCTGAGTTCTCAAAATATATAATGTTGTCAAAATCGTTAAATTGTCTCGATGTTAATTCTGATATTCTGTGTCAGCTCCCTTCAATTCAGTACAATTTCCTAAAATTGAAATGACAGTATGCAATGTTTTTGTTATATTAACTGAGACAGATAAGTGAGCTTTTCTTGTTTGTAAATAATTTAGCACTTACTTGATAATGAAACAACATACATATATATTATAAAATTGCGGGAACGTTTGCATAGCTGTAAAAAAATAAAACATGAGATTTGGCTTTGGTTATGTCTTCAGGTTCCCACAGGGGGCATATTTTCATTCTCTTTTGCCAATGTAATAGTTCTTTGCATAAATTTGAGAGTTGATTTAATCAAGACCATGAGACACTTGTAATGAATTTAGTTTTTAGTTGTATTTAACTTACCTCACGTTATCTGCTCCTTTCCTTGACTCCAGGTGCTAGCCACATTGCTTTGCAGAATTTTAAGTCCTTGGGAATGCAGAATGCAACTCATGGGTGAAAATGATTTCCTACATGGGTCAGTGAATTGAGGTCACTCTTTCTTACTTTGCAAACCACCAGGCATTTCACAGGCTATATAGGAGCCCCAGAGGGCTTGATTGCAGTAGTGGATGGGTAAGAATTTATTTGACTCCCTCCTTTGACTTTTGCTACTGTAGTTGATTTTTTTTCCAAATTGCCAGATGGTATTTGATTATATATATCATAAAGGATAATTGATATGTAATCATGTAACTAATGCCTTTTTTACCCTTATTTTCTAAGGGACACAAAGATTATTTTCATAATAATGTAGAAATTAGAAGTAATAAGCAGAGGAAATGTCCTTTTCCTGCTGTGAATTAGAATGAGATACTGTAACGAAACGCAATGATAGTCTTAGATTCCATTTACATTTCTCTAAAGAGATTATATTGTTACTGTAGTTGTTGTTAAATACCCACACAATGGGTTCTGACTCATAATGACCCTCTCTCTATAGGAGGAGCAGCTCTGGTGGGTTTGAATTGCTGACCTGGTTTTGTGGTTTGCCATCAGGAGTCCACTGTAAGTATAGAAGTGTTTAAAAATCAGTTGATGTTTTCTGGTTTGGTAAAAGCAGGAGATTAAGAGGATAGTCCTGGTGTGGCACTGTAGGATAAGCAGTGGACTGCTCACCCCAAGGCTGTTGGTTCAACACCAACAGATGCTCCTTGGAAATCCTATACAGGATAGCTTTGAGTCAGAATTGACTAACAACAACAAAGCTACAAAGGATTTACTATTTCCTCATTTTATTTGCTTCCTGAACGGATATTTAATAATAGATTTGTCTTTCAAACAGCTGTATCAACAACACTTGCTAAATATTTTCCAAGAAGTGACTTATGTAATAGATTCACAATGATGAATGAGATACACCACTTACCCTCAAGGACATTGTAATCTAGTGGAGAAGACAGACATTTAAACATCTATGTTCTATAGATGACATAGGTGTGTTCAACATGTGGTGTTCCAGTGTTGTGTGTGTGGATGAGTAGATTCCAACTCATAGTGCTTCTGTTTCACGCAGTATGTATTTTGCTACTGTAGTTGATTTAATCTTTATGGGAGCAGATTTCCAGGTGTTATCTAAGAGCAGTTTTGGGTATCAGCAGCCAACCCCTTAATGACTGAACAACCAATACATCTTAGTCTTGTATTATTATTGTTGCTAAGTGCCACAGAGTCAGTTCC
Source organism: Chrysochloris asiatica (assembly GCF_000296735.1). NCBI lineage: Eukaryota > Metazoa > Chordata > Mammalia > Afrosoricida > Chrysochloridae > Chrysochloris > Chrysochloris asiatica. The sequence continues at coordinate 11,562,107 of NW_006408587.1, forward strand.
AACTCATAGCAACCCTGTATTAGGTTTCCGAGGAGTGGCTAATGAGTTTGAACCACTGACCTTGTGGTCCAGGGCATCATCCTGCAGTGTGGCACACCAGGACCCCAGTCTTGTATTGTTGTTTTTGTTGTTGTTGTTGTTAGGTGCTATCAAATTAGTACCAACTCATAGCGACCCTATGCACAACGCACAGCTAATTCTATCTGGATCTGAAATCAGAAAGGACTTTTTATAAAGAAATCCTGTGTAATAGAATTATTGGCAATGAAACTGTTCTCTGTCTGCCCTGCTCAATATGGGCACTTAGAATTGACTAGAATGCTGGAGGAACTGAATGTTTACTTTTTTACAATTTAATGACTACAATTTTAAATTTCAATTGTCACATGTGACTAGTGGCTATCATTTTGAACAGTGCAGAGATAGAGAGTTTTGCTAGAGATTCATCCTTTTCATTTTCTCATTTTTTATATTTTTATTCTGTTTGTATCTAAGGCTTGGATCAAACTCTTAAAAAAGTAAAAAAGACTTTGTTTCTCTTTAAAGGCCTGTCCTCTGTTATATTTGAGGAAAAGGATGTTTGACTCACATATACATTAAAACCTCAGCCCTCTAACTCACCTCTCTGTGGCGGTTTAACTTGCAGACATAGGATTTGCTGATATCTGTCCCTACTGCCAGGCTAATGTCCACTGAGGTGGGGGTTGGGGGAGTGGTTCTAGTTTCTTTATTTACCCATAGCACTAGGATTACAAGTCTCTTTGGGGAAAAAGATCTTATAAAACTTGTAAGGGGATATAATATGAACATATATCTGCACACTTACTCCTAAGTTGGAGTCCTGGTGTGGCACTATAGGAATAGCACTAGGCTACTAACCACAAGGTTGACAGTTCAAACCCACCAGATGATCCTCAGTAACCCTATATAGGGTCATTATGAGTTAGAAACAGTACCACGGACTACCAAAAGAGCAAACAAATCTGTTTTTGATGAAGTACAGCCAGAATGTTCCTTAGGAGCCAGAATAGCCAGACTTCATCTCTTATACTTCATACATATTATCTGGAGGGACCAGTCCCTGGAGAAGGACATCATGCTTGGTAAAGTGGTGGGTCATCAAAAAAGAGGAAAAATCCCAAGTAGATGGGTTGGCACATTGGCATCAGCAATGGGTTCAAGCATAACAACTATTATGAGGTTGGCGCAGGACCAGGCAATGTTTTGTTCTGAGGTAGGCAGGCCTGCGAAAATAAGCACTGCTGCCCTCTCCCCCCGCCTTCCCCCCATGTACTCCAGGCTCATAGCTCATTCCTGGAGCAAGATCCACATTCCAGGAAATAAGCAACAGACCACCTCAGCCTCATGTGATTACCCAGGCTAATCTCCTGTTCCTGACCCACATCCAGGAGGGAACAGAGCCCCGAGCTAATGTTCACCTGCTTCCACTTCTGTAACTGCTTGACTGTATGCTCATACACCTTTCCCCGCCATATGTGTGAACCAACCAATCTCAGTAGCCCCGTGAAGCTGTTGGCCCCCGCTAATCAATCCCAAATGAACTCAAGTATGCACCTCCTATTCCCTATAAAATAGCCTTGCACAGAGAAGACGGGTCTCAACTTCTGGATATGAATCCACTGAGTCATGTGCCAGCACAGCAAAGCCCTTCCTTTGTTACAACCCGCATAACGTTGGCAACTTCTTCAGAGCTACTCTGGTAACATTTCTCTTATGCATAAGGTTGCCATGAGTTGCTGCAGACTCAATGGCACCTAACAACAACAACAACAACAAATGAGAAATGACACAACAACAACTCCTAAATTATTGGAGTCCTGGTGTGACCAAAGTGTTGGTTTAAACCCACCAGCTGTTCCTTAACAACGAATCAATGGCACTTAGCAACAACAACAACTACTCCTAAATTATGGACTATCTCATTATTTAACTATTTTCATTTTGACAATAGTAACAAAAATGAACTATTTTGTGTATTAATGAGGTATCTGACATTCATGAGCATGGAGATGTGAGATAAGAGTAATGCTGACTGTAAGGGTTATGTGTTGACTTGGCTTGCTCAAGATTCTCACTGGTTTGGCAGTTATGGAATGATGTAACTTAGCATCTATGTTGTTATGTGCCGTGGAGTCGGTTCCGACTCA
>NW_006408587.1:11564454-11566431 GCF_000296735.1 Chrysochloris asiatica
TCCAATTACAGAGAGCTAGCTAAATGGCAGATGAGACCAACATACATTTTGGACTCATCTGCTATGTAGCTAGCTCTCTGTATATTGACATGTTGGATTTAACTGCCATGTAGCTGGCTCTCTGTATAAGGATATGTTGGACTTATCTGCCATGTAGCTAGCTCTCTGTATATGGACATTTTGTAGTTATCTGCCCTTTAGCAGCTATATAATGGTGTACTTTTCTGTTGTTAATTACTGATGAGTCAGTTTCCACTCATAGTGACCCTTTATAGTGTTTGTGAGGCTTCACAGGATCAGAAAACCTCTTTCTCCCATGGAGTGGCTTGTGGTTCATAGTCCAGTGCTTATCATATAGAGTCACTGTGCTCCAGATGGTATAACCTGGCTGTTAATAGTGATGTAATTTAGCAGTTAATAATGATGTAATTTAGCAGTTATGTGATGATATAATTTGGTACTTATGTAATGATGTAGTCATCCTCCATCTAGTTATCTGATTTGTGGTCACCTTCCATCTTTCCATAATGTCTGTTTTCACATAAAGACCTGGTCTTTGGGACCTAGGCTTGTCAATAAATGTGAAGTGGATGTATTCCTGAAAACTAGAAGTGAAATATAATACCTATTAGAATCGATGTTCAAAAGTTTGCATCTTTGTTATCTAAAAATATTAGTGGAAGTGAGTAATAGTGCACGTTACCCTACAAATTCATTAGCACTGAGAGGCTAATTAGTTTAAATTTTTTCAATTACAAAAGTGAAGAAAAGCATTTCATTGTGTTAATTTCAATGAAAAAAAATTTTTTTTTTTTGATTTCTTGTCAAGTTGAAATGCTTCACCGGAGTTTATGGGACATCTGTATTCCTCCATTATGATTTATTTTCTCAAGTATTTGCCTATTTCAAAATTTGTGCATCATTATTACATTGTCAGAACTTTAAAATGCTGAGACTTAAAAAAAATCCTTTGTTATATGTGTTGTAAGTAGATTTGTAGTTTGTGTTTACATTTTGTTAATGTATATTTTGTGATAAAATATTTAAAACATTGTCTATTGTCGTTGTATTTATCCCCCCTCGTCCTGTCTTTGGTCATCCTTAGATATGATTAGACTCTTTTTCAATAACATTTTTTCCCAGGAATGGTTTCATTTTTTACATTTAAAGCTTTAATTTATCTGGCACTTAATATTATGTATGATGTGAAGTATGAATCTAATGTTACTTTTCTCTCCAAATGACTAGCCATTTGTCCCTAAAGCATTTATTAAAACATCCATCATTTTCTTCTATCTGATATAAAATGTCACCTTTATCATAAGTTAGGTTTATTCTATTTTCAGTAGTCTTTGTATTTTATATTTTGTATTTTCGATCTTACTTCACTGATCTGACTTTTTATTTACTGCAGCAAACGCTACCATATGTGCTTTATTTTATGTTTCTCTAAATGTCAGTGTCAAGAGTGAGGTGGAATTTTTTCTCACACCTCTTTAAGACAAACAGTTCATATCACTTTTTGCTTTACCAACAGTGATTTTCTTCCTTCCCTTCACATGTATTTTAATGTCCTTTTTGATCTAATTTGAATTTTATATTCTTTATCTTCGGTTCAAAATTAAGTTTGGCATTTACATTAATTACCAGATTGAGAAAAACCATACATATAAAGTTCATGGAAAATGGAATTGAAAGAAAATGGAAATTCTTCTATGAATCTTTCTGAAGTTCCCGTGTATAAATATATGCCAATACAATATCTGGAGTCTTATTGTGGTGCTGTGGGCTAATATGCTGAACTGCAAAGTCAGTTTAAACCTCAAGGTCAGCTGTTCAAGCTCACCAGCTGTTTCTTGGAAACCCTGAACAGAGTAGCTATGGATTGGAACCATTTGACAGCACTTAACAACAACCACATATAATAAGTGGTGCTCTGGGATAAGCACTGTATCAATAACCACAAGACCATTGGTT
>NW_006408587.1:11567076-11573815 GCF_000296735.1 Chrysochloris asiatica
GACAATAAATTAAGTTTGAAATTCAAGGTCATCAGTTCAAACCCACCTGAAACCCTATACAGTATCATTATGAGTTGGAACTAGCTTGACAACATTTAACAACAACAACATATATATATATGTAGGTATTTAATTTGCATTATGAGATTATAACAACAACAATATAAGATTATAGAAATTGCAAGATTCAATACAATTGTGCACAATCATTCTTTAATAATTTTCATCAACGTATACTTTAATTTTAATTTTATACTTCTTATGGAAATGCTTTCTGTTACATTATTTAAATATTTTCTATATTTCCACATGTAAAGTTTAGCATCAAATAACACTTTTCTGAGAAATATTTAAGATGATTTCAAGAATGGCTTTGTGTCTGTTAAAGTGGCAACTTCTTAGGTGAGTAAAATAAATATAAGCAGCAATTCACAGTAAAAGAAACCCTCATATTGTCGTAGATTATGAGCTGGACTTTCAACTGCAAGGTCCATAGTTTGAATCCACCTGTCACTCCATGGGAAAAATAGGAGACTTTCTGCTATTTAGATTTACAGGCTCAGAAATCCTGTACAGGGTTGCTGTGGATCAGAACTGACTCAGTTGCACACAACCACCATCATTCACTGTAAGAAATAGCAACCGTCCCTTTAACGTGTGTGCTTTGAAATAAAGTTATCTTTAGCAACCTTATGTAAACAATAAAAGATAGAAAAGGAGGATATATATTATAAATCTTACATCTTTAGAGTACTTTTCATGTATTTATTTTTTTAAAACACAGTGATCAGAATCTCAAAAGAATTACAGGCAGGCAGGTACCAAAATAATTGAAACACATTTAATAATATATCCAATAGAGATGGTTTCAAGATATTGTGTAAAGTCTTCAAGATATTGTAGATGTTTAGAAAAGAGATGAGGTAAAGTTTCATTTCAGCAGGATAAGGATGAGTTAAGAAAAAAAGAGACAGATAAATATATATCATCTGTTAACAAATTAACACACAAACACCCATATATCATATACATGTCATATATATGATATATATCATACAATATACACAAATACATGGTTGTATCCCTTTAATATACTTATCCAATCTGTCTGCAAAACAAATAATCTAAGAAGCTGGATTATAAGAAGCACAGTACAGCATCAAGATTAGAGAAAGACCTCATTAACAATTTGCTATATGCACAAAACAAAAACTGGCTTGCTGGAAGTGAAGAAGATTCGAAATACTAATGAAGAGGAAAGACTCAAGCCTTCATTATGGATTGCACCTCAATGTCAAGACAACAAAAGTCCTCACAACTGGACCAATAAATAACATCCTGTTAAATGGAGAAAAGATTGAAGTTGTCAAAGACTTTTGTTTGCATGGATCTAAAATCAACACTCATGGAAGTAGCAGTCAGGAAATCAAATGGTGTATTGCATTAGGCACATCAACTGTAAAAAAATAAAATCTCTTTAAAATGTGAAAGAGTAAATAAGTTACTTTAAGTACTGAGATGAACATAACACATGTCATGGCATTTCCATGTGTGTGTGTGTGTGTGTGTGTGAAATTTGGGCAAAAATAAGAACATCAGAGAAATCAATGCATTTGAATTGTGGTGTTGGTAAAGTACATGAATGGCCAGAAGAACAATCAAATTATGGTGTTGGTGAAGTACCAAATCTGTCTGGGGAGAAGCATAGCCACTATGCTCCTTAGAAGGAAGGAGGGCACAACTTTGTCTCTTGTACTTTGGACATGCTGTCAGAAAGGTCTAATCCCCGGAGAAGTACAATACACATGGTAAAGTGGAGGGTCAGCATGAAAAAAGGAAGACAGAAAACGTGATGGAATGACACAGTGGCAACTCAAACATGAGCTCAGATATAACAACAATTGTGAGTATGGCACAGGATTAAGCAGTTTGTTTTGTTGTGTGTCTTTGTTTTTTTTTTTTTTTGAGGTCATTATGAGTCAGAACCAACTGGACAGCATGTAACAACAAAACACATCCCATGTTATATAGCATATATCATATATTTTTACATCACTCATCTGTCAGTTTGTAGTATGGCACTGACTTACCTGTTGCTGTGATGCTGGAAACTCTACCCAGCAGTATTTTAAATGCCAGCACGGTAACCCAAAGTGGACAGGCTTTAGCTGAGCTTCTAGAATAAGACAGACTTGAAAGAAGGAGAGGCAGACTACTTCTGAATGTTTGTTGCTATTGCATTGTTGTAAAGTGCCCTTGAGTTGGTTCTGACCCACAGCGACCCTGTATAAGGGTTCCAAGGAACAGCTGGTTATCTTTAACCACTGACCTTGTAGTTCGAACGGCTTTGCAGTCTGGCACGTTAACCCACAGTACCACACTAGGACTCCTCTGAATGTTCAGTCACTGGAAAATTTATGAATGAAAATGAGACATTGTCAAATATGGTGCTGGAAGATGAAAACATTACGAACTGCAGCAGAGCATTGTCAGATATAGTGCCAGAAGAGGAGCGCCTCAGGTTGTAGTGCACTCAAGTTAGACTAGGGAAGAGTTGTGTCCACAAAGTTGTTGGTAGGCACCATTGAGTAGGTTCTGACTTATACTGACACTATGCAAAACAGAAACACTGGCTGGTCCTATGCCATCCTTACAATCATTGTTATTTTTGAGCCCACTGCTGCTGCCACTTTGCCAATCCATCTCCTTGTAGTCTTCCTCTTTTTTGCTGAACCTTCATTTTACCAAGCATGATATCTTTCTACCAAGGACTGGTACCTTCTGATTATACTTCGGAAGTATGAGTGACAAGGTCTCACCATTCTGGCTTCCAAGTAGCACTCTTTCTGTACTTCTTCCAACACAAATTTGTTTATTCTTCTAGCAGTTCAGGATACTTTTAATAATCTTCTCCAACACCATAACTCTAATGTGTCAATTCATCTACAGCCTTCCTTATTTATTGTCCAACATTCATATGCTCGTGAGGTTATTGAAAATACCATAGTTTGGGTCAGATGCACCCTAGTCTTTAAAGTGACATCTTTGTTATTGAACACTTTAAAGAGGTCTTGTGTAGCACATTTGCCTAATGCAATACATCTTTCATTTCTTGACTGCTTTTTCCATGAGTGTTGATAGAGAATCCAAGAAAAATGAAGTCCCTGACAATCTCAATCTTTTTTTCCATTTATCATAATGTTATTTATTGGTTCACTTGTATGTTCTCTTTGCATTGAGGTGAACCCATACTGAAGTTTTTTTGTTTTTGTTTTTGTTTTTAATCGTCATCAGTATTTTAAGTCCTTTTGCTTTCAGTAAGAAAGGTTGTATCATCTGCCCATTGCAGGTTGTTAAAGGAGTCTTCCTCCAATCCTGAAGCCACATTCTTTATATAATCCTGCTTAGTCAATTATTTGTTCAACATACAGATTGAATAAGTATGGTGAAAGAATACCACCCTGGTACACACCTTTCCTGATTTTAAACCATTCAGTAACCCCTCTGTTCAAATGACTGCCTCTTGGTCTATGTACAGATTCCTCATGAGCACAATTAAGTATTCTGGCATACCCGTTCTTCTCAATGTTATCCATAGGCTGGGACATGATTCACACAGTTGAAAGCCTTTGCATACTCAGCAAAACACAGGTACACATCAATCTGGTATTTTCTGCTTTCAGTGAAGATGCATCTGACATGAACAATGTTGTCCCATCTTCTGAATCCAGATTGAATCTCAAGTAGTCCCCCCCAAGTTACTGTTGTAGTAATTTTTAAATTAGTTTTCACAAAATTTGACTTGCATGTTATTTTAATGATGTTGTCTGATGATTTCTGAATGCTGTTTGTCAACTCTCTTTGGAATGGGCAAAAAATGGATCTCTTTTGATCAGTTGGCCTGGTATACGTCTTTCAAAATTTCTTAGCATAGATGAGTGAGTGCCTCCCGTGCTACATCAGTTTGTTGAAAGATTCCAATTTGTATTCCATCAGTTCCCAGAGTCTTGTCCTTTGCCAAGGATTTCAGTGCTCTTTGGACTGCTTCCATCAGTACCATATGCTACCTCTTGTAATGGTTGAACATCGACAACTTCTTTTTGGTCCTATGACTCTGTGTATTCCTTTAATCACTTTTGATGCTTCATGAATCATTCAATGTTTTGGCCTTGCTGTTAAGTGCCATCTGAGTTGGTTCCGACTCATAGTGACCCTGAGTAGGGTTTCCAATGAGGAGCGGCTAGCAAGCTTTAACCACTGACCTTGCAGTTCAAACAGATCTTTCAGCCCAAAACATTAAGCCACAGTGCCACACCAGAACTCCATTTTGCCCTTGTTATTGTTATTAAGTGACTTGAGTCGGTCCCGACTCATAAGTGACCCTGTATAGGGTTTCTGAGTGACTGGTGAGCTTCAATCGCAGACCATGTGGTTTAACCGAACTTGTAGTCCAAAGCTTTAACTGCAGTGCAACACCAGAACTCACTCCTTCAATATGGAAAAGCCAAGGTTTGAGTTCAGTTCTTTCAGCTTGAGAAATGCTAAGCATGTGCTCCTTTGTTTTTCTAACTCCAGGTCTCTGCATACTGCATTATAATACTTGACTTTGTTTTCAGGAATGGCCCTTTGACATTTTCTGTTTAGTTCTTCTAGCTCCTCATTTCTTTCATTTGCTTTAGAATCTCTGCACTGGGGAATAATTTTCAGAGTCTCTTCTGACATACATTTTGGGCTTTTCCTTCTTTCTTGTCTTCTTAATGACCTTTTGATTTCTTCCTGTATGATGTTCTTGATATCATCCCACAATTCTTCTGGGTTTTGGTCATTTATATCTAATGCATCAAATGTGTTCTTGAGATAGTCTCTAAATTCTGGTGTTATTGATTCAAGTTCTTATGTTACCTCTTGTGGGCTTGTTTTAATTTTCTTCAGCTTCAGCTTTAATGTGCCTATGAACTATTCATAGTCTGTTCCACAGTCTGCCTCTGGCCTTGTTTTGGCTGCTGATTTTGAGCTTTTCCACTGTCTCTTCCCACAGATGTAGTCAATTTGATTTCTGTGTATTCCATGCCATATGAAGAGGTCTATGTGTATAGTCATCTTTTACATTGTTTAGAAAAGGTACTTACAATGAATAAGTCATTGGTCCTATAAAATTCTTTCATGTGATCTCTATCATCATTTCTATCACAAAGACCATATTTCCCAACTACTGATTCTTCCTCTTTGTTTCTAGTCTTTTCATTCACCAGTAATTATCAAAGCATCTTAATTGCATGTTTAATCAATTTCAGAATAAAAAGTTGGCAGAATTCTTCAATTTCATCATCACTGTCTTTAGTGGTTGGTGTGTAAATTCGAAAAATAGTGATATTAACTTGTCTTACTTTTAGGCATAATATCCTAATGCAGACAGCATTATAATTCAAGATATATCTTGAAATGTTCTTTTTGATGATGAATGTGATGCCATTTCTCTTGTATTTGTCATTCCTGGCTTAATAAACTATATAATTGTCAGAATCAAAATTGCGAATACCAGTCCATTTCAGCTCACTAATGCCTAGACTCTTTATGCATTTCAGTTCATTTTTGACAACTTCCAATTTTCCTAGATGCACGCTTCTTACTCTCCACCAAGAAGAGTTGACAATAATGATGTAAATAAAGACAAATTTTTGGGACCTTCATTTGCAGATGGGACACAATTCAACAGAGGAGAAACAGCTGCAAACCATTAATAATCAGAACATGAATGTATGAAGTATTTATTTAGGAAATTTGGAAGTTGTCATGAATGAAATGGAATGCATATAGATGAATATCCTAGACTTCAGTGAGCTGAATGGACTGTATTGGATATTTTGAATCAGACAATCAGGGTTTTTCTATGATGGAACGTCAAATTGAAAAGGAATACCATCTCTGTCATTGTCAAAAAGTGTATTTCAAGATCTATCTTGAAGTACAATGCTGACCGTGATAGGATAATATCTATATAACTACAAGGAAGACCACTATGATTAAAATTTATTCACCAAACTCGATAGACAGTGATGATGAAATTGAAGAATTCTATCAACTTCTTCAACCTGAAATTGGTCAAACATACAATCAAGATGCATTGATATTTACTGATGACTGGAATGTGAAAGTTGGAAACAATGAGGAAAGGTCAGTTGTTAGAAAACGTGGTCTTGGTGATATAAATGATCTGACAAGACTAATGACTTATTCATTATAAATACTTTTTTAAAACAACATAAAAAGACCTTACCAAATGGAATATGCAGAATAAAATTAACTACAGGTTAAAGGCTGGCTGGGGAACAGACCATCAAGTGCTCATATGCAACTTTAGGCTGAAGCTGAAAAAATTAAACAACTCCATGAGAGACAAAATATACACCTGAATATGTCCCATCTGAATTGAGAGACCATGTTAAGAACATATTTGAAGCATTAGACACTAATGACAGAAGGCCAAGAGTTATGGGGAGGCAAAGCTTGATGGCAGATCTTGGAGAGTTGCAGTGAGGACCTCCGTCAGCAATAATACAGAATACTGGATGAAGCAAGTTCAGGAGATGGTCACAGAATTCTGAACTACATATAAAGGAATATTTAGAAAGTTTGGAGGTTTACAACCAGTGGAATTTGTATTGGAAGCAAGAAAGCTGGTGCTTTCTTATCAGCCCACCTCAGAGGCTCCTGAGGTGGCTATCTTGAGCAAGATGGA
>NW_006408587.1:11575155-11580441 GCF_000296735.1 Chrysochloris asiatica
AAAAAAAACTATAGAAAAAATCAACAGGACAAGAAGCTGGTTCTTTGAAAGAATTCATGAACTCGACAAGCCATTGGCAAACCTAACAAAAGAAAAGTGGGAGAAGATACAAATAGCATACACAAGAAACCACATGGGTGATGTCACAACAGAACCAATGGAAATAAAAAGAATAATTACAGAATATTATGAACAGTTGTACTCCAACAAATATGAAAATCTAGAGGACATGAACACATATTTAGAAAAGCATGACCTACCTAAACTTACACAGAGTGAAGTAGAAAACTTGAGCAAACCTATAACAAAGGAAGAAATTGGCCAGGTCATCAAAAACTTCCAGACAAAAAGAATCCAGGTACAGATGGCTTCAGTGGTGAGTTTTACCAAACATTTGGGAAGAGCTGTCACCAGTTCTACTCAAATTATATAAGAGGATGGGAAACTTCCTAATATATTCTATGAAGCAAACATAATCCTCATATCAACATCAGGGAAGGACATCACTAAGAAAAAAAATTATAGACCAATATCCCTCATGAACATAGATGCAAAAATCCTCAACAAAATCCTAGCCCACAGGAAGCTGCAAGCCACCACATAACATGGATGAAACCTGAGGACATTATGCTGAGTGAAATTAGTCAGTCACAAAAGGAGAAATACTGCATAGGACCATTATTGTAAAAGAGTAAGAAAAAGAACCCCACTCTAGAAGGGGGCGGGGGGAGATATATATATATATTTGCTGACCACCAGGATGTATGGAATGAGAGGGGAGGGAGGGAGAAGAAGACAGAGCACAGGGTAAGGAATAGACACAGGATGGCTTGGGGTGGGGGGAACAATACACAAGAAGGGGAAGGGAAATGGAAGAACAAGGCTGATGGGAGAACAGTTAGGTAGGTTTACATGGGCTAAGTGGGACAGAGGTAAATGATGATGTATACATAACCTTGGAACAACAGGGCTCTGGGATACAGGGATTGAGGCATGGTTTGAAGGGGTTAAAGAGAGGAATAATGTTAAAATGCTTGGCTGTCTTTTGAATCTTGGTTTACCTTGCCTACCATTGTAAAATAGACACTGGGGGATGGGAGGGGGTGGAGGAGAAAGGAATAGCCAGAATCATCACTACAGAAAGCTTGTAAGTCAGTCTTCAGCCTATAACTTATTGGAATACCTTAAAGGGGGCTAGAAGTTGCCCTGTGAAAGTCTTTCTGTGGAGCCTTTACATCACACAAGACCATAGGTGGAATCCAGAACCCCATTGTGAACCGACTGAGGTAGGAAATTTCCACTGGAAAGAACGAGTAGACCAGTCAGGAGTGGCTAGAAGAACAGAAGATACTTCATGAAAGAAAGACTGACAGGAAAAATCTGAAACAATAACGACAGTCTGATTGATTACTACAAGAACAAGTAAGCTGTTTACCCGGGAGCTATCAAGGCAAGTTGGGACCCCTCAGAGCAAACTCCCTTCCAAGACTAAGACTAAAGGGGAATACATGAGCAGGCATGTGGTCTGGCCGGTGACCACATTGGTCATTGATAAGGGAAGAGGGGGGAAAACAGCAATGAAGTTGCGAACTAAGCCAGACCACATTCAATAGACCCCTGTGAACTCAGGTGGGGACCTGGATGGACAGCAATATGGCAAGACCCGGGGACTCCTGGGCCCAGAGGCAGTGACATGGCCACAGAGGACTAGAGCAGAGAGGGAAGCATCTAGCTGATATGAAGTGACGGGAGATGCACAAGAACACCCATACTTGCAGTTAGTACCCACCTGACCTATATTCGATGGTTGACTGGAAGAAGAAAGAAGAAGAGTGAAAAAATAAAAAAAAGAGTAAACTACTACAATTTTATGAACTTTATGTATATTTATGGATGCAGTAGCTCAAAAAAGGGAACAAATCTTCACAGTGAGGATCACTCCCACCCCCTTGGTACACAGAGTTAATAGGGATGGGCAACTTAGACATTGGCTACCCAAAATGGGGGTGCCTATAAAGGCACAACATGACTGGCTTTCAAGCTTTCAGGAGGGAGCCTAGTTCCAGATGGGACAGAGGAAGATAGAATCACCACTGAATGATTTCCAATATGTTGGGACCAGGTTGGCAAAAGGAAATGGAGATAAGACTCTTATGGTACAATAGTGAATAATTGCCATCAGGACTGACTGTGAGGGTAAGAAATATAGAGGTAGATTTTTTTGACAAAAGAAGGAGAGTGATTGATTTTGCAGCACAGGAGCGGAGGTCCCTCGGACCATCAAGTGAGAAGAATGAATAGCGGGAACTACCCAGAGAGGCAGTGATACCAGGGATGGAGACAGAGAGAGACAATGACATGGACAGACGGAGCGGCTGGGGACGCTGGACTCAGGGAGGGAGAAGGGCTGTGTGCTGGTGGCTGGGGGGCAGGCCTGTGTGATGTACCCTTTGGTTGTTTGATGATGCATGGAGGGGATTGTAATCATTGCAATGAAACAAAATTTGATAGGATGAATGTAAAACTGATGTTCTCCCATGTAAACGTCACAATAAAAACTTAAAAAAAAGAGTGTTGAGGTCATAGTCAACAATTCCAATATCATAAAGTTTACAGTGAAGAAGTAGACTCAAAAGCAAAAGGAATGCTGGAAAATGGAATCTAAATGAGTTTGGGTCACACAAGAATGGAAAACACAGGTAATTATCTCAAATTATAAAAGCTCTTCCTTTGTTGATATAAAAGTAAAAACTAAAAGCATTGAGAATTAACAAACAAACAAAAAATCCTAGGCAACAGAATTCAACAACACATCAAAAAAGTAATGCATCATGAATACCAAGTGGGATTCATACCAGGGACGCAAGGATGGTTCAACATTAGAAAAATGATTAACGTAATCCACCATGTAAATAAGAAAAAAGAAAAGAATCACATGATCATATTGATTGATGCAGAAAACACATTTGACAAAATCCAACATCCATTCCTGATAAAACCACACAACGAAGTGTTGCAGACCGCAGGTACTGGGATGTTGAGGACTGGTGTCACAGATAAAAATCCAGCACATGGCCGCACTCAGACTTGCTGGCCAGAAACCCTGAGGGCTCAAGGAAGTAACCTCCGGACATCCCGGGTTCATTGGCTTTTACAAACTCACTGTTGGGCTAGCTCTGTATAATTTTCTTTAGTCCTATTAATTCATTCTATGCTTAGAACTCCAGTAAGTTTTCTTATGTGCCTCTCTCAATGTCTCCACTGTATGGGCAGTGCTTAAGGTGTTCTGGGAACAAATCTCTCTGAGGAACAAACTCTGGCCACTGGGCAAGCTTGTCCAAACTGTTCGTTATCAAATTATTCAATTATGTTTGATATTAACTTTATACATGAGCCATTGATATCCATGGACCAATGTTAACACCTCTCCTAAAGCTGAGGCTGTAAAAAGTTCCAAAGGCAAGTTTTCCCCAAAGAATTAACTCAGAGTAGATTAGCAAATTCCGGGGTTTTGTCCAAAGAACAATAGCATCAGCCATCTTAAATCACCCCCAGGTACAGATCATTGACCTAGGTGTCTTTCTTCCTCTTGCAATTCTCGGCCAGGTAGCTGACACAGCGGGACTCCTCCCAATCGTTTTCACTTTTTCCCATTCGAGATTAGGTGCTATAGGTATGTTAATTAGGCTTGAGAACCGAGTTGCTGTCTTGGGATTCAAACCTGAAAAGTACCATATAACAATTTGCTTGAATTTCTGGAAAATTAAGGATGTTAGATTATCAAGACAATTTGTGATGTATGTTTTAGAATTTGTGCCTGTAAATCATGGTGTCCTGTTTTGAACGATTAATCACATTTTACTTCTGTACCCTGTCTTAATAAACCCCGCCTTCCTTTGTGTAAAGCTCCTCCCCGAAATAAAACGGAGGCACAGACCGAAGCCCGCATGCTTTACGGCTTGCAGGGCATGCGTCACTGCCTGCAGGGCTGGCTGTGTGTTACTGCCTGTAGGGCTGTGCATTTACTGCCTGCAGGGGCCACGATGCCTGTAGTCCAGGGTCTGCCTGCCAGTTTCGCATCCACTCTAGTTTCGGGGTGTCGTCTTGTCTCTCTTGTTGCATCTTTGTGTGTATTCTTTCTCTATCTCTGTCGTCACCATATCTCCCTACTTCGTGAACCAAACTCCCCTGTTAAGGCCGGTTCTCAACAACAAAGCAGGAATTAAAGGGAAATTCCTCAGCATAATTAAGAGCAAATATACAAAACCAACAGCTAACAGCACTCTCAATGGAGAGAAACTGAAAGCTGTCCCCTTGTGAACAGGAACCAGACAAAGATGCCCTTTATTACCACTCCTATTCAATATTGTTTTGAAATTCTTAGCCAGAGCTATAAGGCAATATAGAGAAATTAAAGGCATCCAAATTGGCAAAAAGCAAGTAAAAATCTATTTGCAGATGATATGATCCTATGCATAGAAAACCCCAAAGATTCATCAGAACATTTCTGGAACTAATTTGAAGATTCAGCAAAATGGCAGGGTGCAAGGTCAGCATGCAAAAAATCAGTGGGATTCTCTGTACTAATAGTCACAGTGCTGAAAGGAAGTTAGGAAAGCAATATCATTTTAAATAGCCACCCAAAAGATGAAATATATGTGAATAAATGTAACTAGAAAAACAAAGGACTTACACACACACAAAAACTACAAAACACTACTACAAGAAACCAAAAGAGAGTTACAAAAATGGAAGAATATACCATGCTTCTGGATAGGAAGAATTAACATTGTGGAAATGTAAATACTACCCAAAGCAGTCTACACATATAACACAATCCCAATCCAGATTCCAATGAAATTCTTTAGAGAGATGGAAAAAACAGTTATAAACTTAATATGGAAAGGAAAGAGGTCCAGGATAAGCAAAGCACTACATAAGAAGAACAAGGTTGGAAGCCTCTCACTGCTTGATTTCAAAACTTACTACATGGCTTACAAAGTAGCCTGGTACTGGTAAAATGAAAGCTACATAGATCAATGGAACAGAATAAAGAATCCAGAACTTAACCCATCGACATACAGCCAACTCATCTATGACAAAAGGCCACGTGGCATTGAATGGGGAAGACATAGTCTCCTCAATAGATGGTCCTGGCAGAACTGGTAATTGATATGCAAAAGATTGAAACTAGATCTTTAACTCATGCCATATACAAAAACCAACTCATCATGGATTAATGACCTAAATGTGGATCCCAGAATTATAAAGGTATCAGTGAAAAAC
>NW_006408587.1:11581099-11582302 GCF_000296735.1 Chrysochloris asiatica
TCTATATAGCATTTCTGTCTAGGCTGCCATCTTAAAGGTAATTATTCTTATGAATCTGTAGGATGAAGTTTTCTTGAACCATCACCATTTTTTTCTTTATAAGAGTCTCTTTTCTGTTGTTTGTTTTTGATCTCTTTAATCATTTTTGAATGACACAAATAAAATAAAATAAAATAAATTCCAGGCTAGTGTTCATACATTGCCCTGGACACCGTCTAATGTCTTCTTGGAAGGAGTTGATGTTATTTCTTTGATCTAAGACAGAAAAAATCAGTTGTAATCTACAGTTCTCAGTGTGCTTTAGCATGGGTTCTCTATAGGAGCAAAATCAGTGACATATATATATATATATATATGTATTCTGATTTTTCTTCATTAACTTTTTTAAAAAGCACTGTGCTTCAAAAAGTTCATGGAAAAATGGAATTAAAAGATAATGTTTTTTTCCACTAACTTGTTGAAGCCATCTTATATGCATGTGTGTGTGTATCTCTATCTATCTATCTATCCATCCATTGAGAGGTTGATTCTGAGGAAATGGCTTAAACTGTTGTGGAGGCTTGCAAGTTCTAAATCTGAGAGTCATGCAGTTAACTGAAGACTTCTGTTGGCTCAGTGTTTGCATAGGCTGACAAACTCAAGAACTGCAGGTCTGGTGGCAAGCTGAAAATTTCTTCGGTCTTACATCCCATGAACTGGAGGTCTGGTGAGGAGAAGACTGTAGGGTTGATCTAGAAAAGAAGGCTTTCTGGAATATCTATTTATACACTGGTGGCTGGTCACTCTCCCAGGAAATGCTCCTTTCAAATAATTTGACTGATAACATCTGACCACATCATGGAGGTCACTATATCAAATTATAGAAGAGCAATTTACAGAAGCAGCTTTAATCCAGTATCTGCCAAAGCAATGAGAATCATAGCTTTGGGCATAACATGAACTGTTAGATTCCATCATCCTTTGCCAATTTAGCATCTATACATATCTCGTTAAACCACACATAATCTCCAAATGAAGATAATTATAACTCACATTAGTTGTTGTTATTTGACACCATCAAGTCAGGACCAACTCATAATGACTCTATGTACAACTGAACAAAACATTGCCATGTTCTGGCCCAACCTCACATTTGTTGCCATGCTTGAGCCCATTGGTGCTGCCACTTTGCCAATCCATTTCACTGGGGGTCTTCCTCTTTTT
>NW_006408587.1:11582402-11585361 GCF_000296735.1 Chrysochloris asiatica
TAAATGTGGATCCCAGAATTATAAAGGTATCAGTGAAAAACTAGGAACAAATTTAAGTGCTCTACTCCAGGGCACACAAAGACTACCAAACAGCTATGGTAGTGTAGTGGTTATGAATAGGGCTGTGAACCTTAAGGTCAGCAGTTTGAAACTACCAGCTGCTCTGTGGAGGAAATATGAGGCTTTCTGCTCCCGTAAAGATTTATAGCCTCGGAAACCCTGTACAGGGTCGCTATGGGTCTGAACCAACTCAACGACTCTTAACAACAACAACAACAACAACTCCAGGGCACACACTGACTACCAAACATTGTAAAAATTACACAAACAAAAGAAGACAAAGTAGATGATTGGGACATTGTAAAAATTAGAAAAATGTGCATCAAAGGATTTCACCAAAAGAGTAAAAAGGGAGCCCACAGACTGGGAAAAAAATATTTTGCAATGACATATTAGACAAGGGATTGATTTCTAAAATCTATAGGAAACTACAACACCTCTGCAAGAAAAGACAAATTAAAACATTAAAAAATTAAAAAATCAACACAGATCATGAACAGACACTTCACCAAGGAAGAGATTTGGGCAGCCAACAAATATATGAAGAAACTTTCAAGTTCATTAGCAATTAGAGAGAAGCAAATCAAAATAACAAGGAGATATCATCTCACATCAGCAATAACATCAAAGTTCAAAAAAGCAGAGGACAATAAGTGCTAGTGAGGATGTGCAGAGATTGGGACCCTCCTACATTGCTGGTGGGAATGCAAAATGGTCCAACTACTCTGGAAAACAGTATGGCACTTCCTCAGAAAGTTGGAAATATAAATATCATATGATCCAGCAATTACTTTACTTGGTATTTATCGACAAGAAATACAAGCCATAACACCAGTATATATATATATAGGCACACTAATGTTTGTAGCAGCACTATTCACAATAGCAAAAAGATGGGGACAGCCTAAGTGCCCATCAATGGAAGAATGGATAAACAAACTTTGGTACATACACACAATGGAATATTACACTACTTTGAAGAATAAAAAGGAAGCTGTAAGCCACCACATAACATGGATGAACCTCCAGGACATTATGCTAAGTGAAATTAGTCAGTCACAAAAGGACAAATATTGCATAAAACAATTATTGTAAAAGCTTAAGAAAAGATGCTCATAATAAAAGGAGCAACAACAAAAATTATTTGTTACCAGTGGGGTCGAGTGGGGAGTTGGGGGGAAAAAAGAAGGAGGGTATGGTAAAGCACAGGGTAGGGGACAGACACGTAGTTCAAGTGTTGGGGAGGGCAATACACAAGAAGATGGAAGATCAAGGTAGATAGGGGACACTGAGACAGGTTTGCATAGTCTAAATGGGACAGAGGTAAATAAATAGAGATTCATGTTCAACCTTGGAACAACAGGGCTCTGTGATAAAGGAATTGAGGCATAGTCTGAAGAGGAAAAGTCTTATTAAGATGCTTGACTGCCTTAGGAATATTGTTTCCCTTTCCTACTATTGTAAAATAGACACTTGAGTGGGATATAAAGGAATGTCAGGTAGCATGTTTACAGAAAGCTTATAAGCCTGTCTTCAGCCTATAACTGATTGGAATACCTAAAAGGAGTTCTGTAACTTGCCCAGTGAAATAGGCCTCTTGCGGAGCCTTTGAAACATATAGGACCTGAGGTGGAATCCTGAGCTTCATCCAGAACCTTCTGAGGTGGGACATTCCCACTAGAAAGGACAAGCACACCAGCCTGGGACCACTAGAGCAGCAGAAGATATATCTTCAATGAAAGATCAGCAGGGAAAAAACAAAATGAAAATGGCAGTATGATTGGCAACTACAAGAATAAGCAAGTTGTTCACTGGGAAGCCATCAAGGAAAAACAATGAAGTTCCTTCAGGACAAACCTCCCTTTAAGACTGAAACTTAAAGGGAACACATAAGCAGACATGTAAGCTTGCTGGTGACCACATTGGTCTACTGGTAAAAGGAAGCGGGGGAAAGGCAGCAATAAAGAAATGGCCTGAGTTCAACCATGTTCCATAGACTCCTGTTGACCTGGAGATGAGAGAGAGAAAAGGAAGGACTGATTGATCCAAAGAGTGGTGGGACCTGGGGACTCTTGAGTCCATGGACAAAGACATAGCCACAGAGGGCTAGAGCTGAGAGTGAAGCATCCAGCTGATATGAAGTGAGGGGAGATGCATAAGAACACCCAAATTTGCTTATAGTACCCATTTGACCTAGCCTTGATAGCTTGATAATCAGAACTCGACTAGAGGAAGATACAAAAAAACAACAATATTTGATAAAGGAAACGAGTGTAAATTGCTACAATTTGATGTACTTGACCTCTACTTATGGATGTGTTAGCTCAAAATACCAACAGAGAAGAGGGAAGGAGTCTTCACCTCAAGTGTCAATCATGTACCCTCTGTATACAGGGTAGATAGGGACAGACAATGTAGACATTGGCTACCTATAATGAGGGGTCAATAAAGGCACAAAGTGACTGACTTACAAGTTTTCAAGAGGGAGTTTAGTTTAAGAGTGTGTGGGGGAAGATAGAGTCCCCACTGAATAAATTTCATCTTGTCTAGATGGGTCTGGTGAAAAGAGATGAGGGTAAGATTCTTATGATTCAATAGTGAGTAATTGTTATAATGATTAATTGCGACTGACACAATTGTGTAGGTAGAAGCTTTGTAACAAAAACGGGGGAGTAGTTAATCTTACATTCCAGAAACCAAGGACCCTAGGACCATTAAGGGAGAAGAGCACAAGCAGAATGTAGGACCCTATCCAGAGAAGAAATGACACAGAGATGGTTACAAAGATGGGGACATAGAGAGAGGAAGCAGCTGAGGACTCTAGACTCATGGAAAGAGAGGGACTGAGTGCTGGCACCTAGGATGTAGGCCTGCAGACTGTGCCCTTTGTTGTTTAAAT
>NW_006408587.1:11586557-11588677 GCF_000296735.1 Chrysochloris asiatica
CTAGACCCCCAAGGAAACTCCCCTTTCAACAGAATTATGATTTCTGATCACATAATGGAAGTGATAGTATTATATTATGGAAGAGAAATCAGTTCAGTGTCTGCCAAACCACTGAGAATCATAATCAGGCAAGTTGACACATAACTTTAACCATCACACGTCATATTTCCCATGTTGTAGAAGCTATTCATCTCAAATGGCTCTATTTTGCTGAGCCACTTATCTTCTCAATCTTCTTTTCTCCATTTTTGATCTAATATAATTATTTTACTTCCATTGCTGCTATAGTTTGCTGGAAATTCTACACACTACACTAAGGAAATTCTACACACTGTCAGTATTCTCTTCTGGAGCTGTGAGTATTTAAAAGTTGATTAGGGAAATGTTTGCCAGCTCCCTTCTCTTCAAATTGTCACTTTTGTAGCAGAACAATGGTTATCCATATTTTGTATCAGAACATAACCTTTGTAGTTGAATCAGAAGAAAATGAATGAAATCAGTTACCACCTCTAACCACTCTCCCTGATTGAAAATCTCTGTTTCAAGAAGTGAAATGAATGTTGACATGATTTTAAACTAGAAATGGTTTTAGCTACTCAATTATACATGCCTCATGAGTAGTGGAATCTTCTTCCAGACACTGTTTTAAAATTATACTTTCTGAAGTTCAATTTTTAAATATTTTTTATAGATAAAATACAATAGAAAGATGACAGAAGCTGCTTTAGGAACCAAAAAAAAAAGACACAGTGTTAAATTGGAGTTCTGAGGGTGTTTTGAGCTGTGCTTGATTTTAGTATTCTAGTCATATTACTTTCGCTGTGACTATCTCTTCTATTCCATACTTAATAAGTACTTTAAATTTTAATTCAGAATTATCACAAGAGTATATAAAGAGCAAAATCATTATCATTTATTTACCTCCACTCAATTACTTTGGATGTTTTAGAGGTGAAAAAATTTAGGGAGTAGTAAAGCCACTTTCTGTCTTTTATAGAGGAAAAAGAGTTGATGGCTTGACAGAAGATTTTAAAAAAGCTAATGTTAAAGCAAGTACTGAAATCTGGTACCTATCATTTTATATAGTTTGCTTCTAATTTATCACATGAGTTCTAGTTGGCTAACTCACCAGCTGCTTCTTGGAAACCCTATACATTGTTGCTATGAGTTCGAACCGACTGGATGGCACTTAACAACAACAATAAAGGAACTCTGGTAGTGTAGTTGGTTACAAGTTCGGCTGCGAATGGCAAGGTCAAAAGTTTGAATTTTCCAGCTGCTCAGTGGGAGAAAAAAGAGGCTTTCTGGTGTCTTAAAGATTTATAGCCTCAGAAACTCTATGCTGGGCCACTATGATTCAGAAATGACTCCATGGCCATGTAATCACCACCACCACCATGGATTCCTTTCTGGCACTGTAGGATAAGCACTGGACAGTTAACCATAATGTCAGTGATTCAAACCCACTGGAAACTCTATACAATGTTGCTATGAGTGGGAACTGACTCTAGATTATTTAAGAGTAGAAACATTGTAAAAATGGTTTGGAAGTGGCACATGACCTGTGACTTCACAAAGGGAAAGGAGACTCAAAGTTAATATCAGTCCAATGCCTATTGGTATGAGATAGAGGTAAGACAAGTGACCACATTTGACTCTTTCAATTCCAACACCAGCTGTCCCTCCCACAGCACTGTCTACATTTTGCTGGGTTTGATAATTCATTGGCATTGAAATGGCAACATAGAACTCACAGACTATACTCATGATTATAGAATTTATTACAGAAGTTAACAGGTTACATTCAGAATCAGAAACACTTAGGATACTGCGGGGAGACCGGCTCTCTGCAGGGGTCGTGGGGCACGAGAGAATACGCGGAATCAGCGGATGGAGAAATGAATACAATCAAAAGGCTTTTCAGCTTGCTGTGCTCTCTGGCTGTTCTCTCCAGCTTCTGCCTACCAGCTCAACAAGTCTTTATTTTTTATACTTAAAACTACACAGCACATGCATTGACACTTTTATCATTTTTTGAATTATTACACAGTTAGTCACAACATTCTTGCACCTGGTCATTAGACAACCTTGACAAAAATACTTCTGTGATGTTCAGACTG
>NW_006408587.1:11588777-11594385 GCF_000296735.1 Chrysochloris asiatica
AGAGAGAATGGAAGCAAATACTGTTGAATAATGATTCACGGAGGAGACTGTAATCAATGCAATGAAACTATGGTGTAAGCCGATGTTCTTCCATATAAACTAACAATTAACAAAGATAAATAAATGTATGAATAAAAAGAAAAAAAAAGAGTTATGAGGTGGCATCAAGAATATCATAGAGAAAGAACACAGAATGTTGTTAAAAGGTCTGAAAAGAAGGGAAAGCCCAAAATGGATGTCACACAAGACTCTGAAACTTGCTCTTGCACATAAAAGAAGGTAAAGGGAATAGGCAAAATGATGACATAAAAGAGCCGAACAGAAAATGTCAAAGGACAGTTTGAGAAGATAAATGTTATAATGAAATGTGCAAAGACCTGGAGTTAGAAAAATAAAATGGAAGAATACAATCAGCATTTCTTAAACTGAGAGACTAAAGAAAAGTCTTGGGTTGAAATATTGATGGATTCGTAGGACAAAATATTGAGTGGTGCAGAAAGCATGCAAAGAAGAGAGAAAGAATATAGAGACACTGAACCAAAAAGAAATGGTCGATGTTCAAACATTTTAAAAGGTAGAATATGATCAAGAATCAGTGGTACTGAAAGCAGAAGTACATGATGTTCTCCCATGTAAACTATCTCTCAATTTACAATAAAAGCTTAAAAAAAAAAGAGTAATAGGCTCCCTTATAGGATAAAACAAACTTCTCCCCACCCCATCTCATTCACACTTTTCTGGATAAAGAAGACTCTCAGGTCTGTGGCACCTTGCTGTTGAAAATCTCCATACCTAAGACAGGGAATGATGTTAACAATATCACAAACCATATTACTTATTTGATATCTGCATCCCAATTCCCAGTACACAATTTCTGCTTTAAGAGCTTGGATGCCAGCCATACTTAATATAATCAGCTCATGAGGTTAGGAAGGAAATTAAAGATCTTAGCAAGGGGCTAAGAACTATAAGTCTTCATTAGTGACTCAGACCTACCCTGGGGTTACAGCAATCTGTTATAAAAATCTGTGAATTAGAACCAGCTTTATCATCTTCATTCTCTCTGAGGAGGCAATTGAGGCTCAGAGAAGTTAAATAATTTTTACAAGGTCACATAGTAAGAAAATGTCAAAGTGATGCATAAACCTATGGTCTTTATCTCCAACTCTCCTTCTTTATCCATAATGATGTTCTGTTTACTAGGAAATCATAGAAATTTGAATGTAGGATACAATAATCATTGTAATTGAAAAGCAAGAAGATCAAAATGAAATAGCTTAAGATGAGCTCACATTTGAGAGCTTTAGGATGATTTGGTGACATTATTTTTGCATAATGGGCTTTCCTATACTTTATTATTTATTCAACAAACACTATTTCATGCTGTATTGTGTGAGAGAAGCTAATGCATCAAGAACTAGAAGAATTAAACATTTTAGAGGTAGATACTCTCCCAAAACCACAGTATAGACTAGAATATAAAATAGGTACATTTATAAAGTGAATAAGGGAATAAGCCAACATTGCTTTTAGGATTTGATGAAGAGTTCACAAACATGTTGGTTTGGGGCTAGAACTAAAAAGATGAGAGAGTATCCTAGGGTAGAAAGAAGATTTCCATGGACAATTTATATAATGCAGGAATAGTTACATGGCTAAAGGATAGAATTCTTCTGGGGAAGAATGGGAAGTGATGCTAAAAGTTGGTCTGGTTTTGAAGAAGCTTTTGTAAACTATTAAGAAGTCTTAGAGGAGAATCAAACCATCTAATTTAATTATTAGGAAAATGAAATCATGGGTAGCACTGAAATTAGGCCACGAAATAAAGAAATAATTGAAGTAGAAAACTTAGCTTATTTTATTTATGCTTCGGAAATTTTTCTAGAGAAAAATGATGCTGCAAACATAGTATCACTAGTTTGGATGGAGTTCTGGAGTGGGTGTTATAGGATAAGCACTAGACTGCTAAACACAAGATTAGGGATTGAAACCCACCAGTTACTCCTTGGAAACCTTAAACAAGTCACTATGGGTTGGAACTTAATAACAATAGCAAGTATGGATGGAATGGAGACCTTAGTCAAAGCTTTTTGTGGTGGACTTGAGAGGACTTATTGACCAAATGTATGTAAGCTATCAGAACGTGGCATGTAAGGAAGAGAAATAGAAAATGACTCCAGTTTCTAAATAGGAGAAAGGAGGGGTAGTAAGTGCCAACAATCGAAACATGATAAAAATTAGAATTTGTAATTTTACCTGAAAATTTAAGGGAAAGGTTTCATGGAAAGAGACGTAATTTTATTGCTACTGTTTAACTTCTTAGAAGTCACATGCTTCACTGCATGGATGACTCGCTTCATAAGATATTTCAAATTAATCTATTTAAAAATTAAGTGAAATATTTTGCACTATTAATATTTATAATATAAAGCTAAATGATCAAATTGCATATTTATGTGTGCCCTAATTAAACAGAAAGTGGATCCAATATGTAATTAACTTAATGGATTTTACTATTAAATGAGCTCACCATTACATTAAATGAGTTAAAGAACCAAGGGAAGATCAATTATTTTATGCTATGAAGTTTGTTTTTCTTTTAAAATAAATACTATGGAATTACTTTAATTATCTTAGACCAACTGAAATCTTAGGCTAGGTTTCCTGTAAATAAAATAGAAACAGGAAAAATGAATAACAAGGCTTAATTAATTATCTACCAAAACAATTCAATAGAAGCATATGTTTTAACCTCATGCTTTGGATTAGAACACTCAGAAAATAAAACCCTTTTGCTTGAGTCTTAGGCCTATGTTGTCTGCATCTAGACTCAACACATCACATACTTATCAATTATGTGTCTTGAACAGATTGGTCAGGAGGAATAATGAAAATTGTGTGGCAGCTTTGCTAATCATCAAAGCTTTTGGATGCATCTGATTTCACAATTAAATCAGGTCCAGGATGTTCTGCATTAAATGGAAAGCACAGTGGTTTAAGAAGCTAAACATCCAGGTTGTAAGAACAGCTTCTTTGTTAATTAGCCTATGAACTTAGTCAAGTTAAAAGCTTCTGAATCTTAATTACCGCATGTACAAACTGTATAAAAAAAGATGCCATTCCAACTATATAGAGAATTTGCATGCTAGAGTCATCATCTATGAAAGCATCTTGGATTCTAAAACAATGTACGTATGAAGCTGTTACAATCAGAACAGCAAATTAAACGCGCAGTGTATTTCACTGTTGAAAGGTGTAATTTCAACAGTGCTTTAATTTCTACACCTCCCATTGTTATTTTTCTAGTCTAGCTTCTGTTGTCCAATTTGCCTATTTTCAAGCTTAATTTAGGCTGGAAAAAATAGACTTAATATCTGTTCCCTTATGACTCTACCAGATGAATGATCAAATATTTATATACCTTGTGCTTTCTGAGGAAAATAACGGTTGGAGCTAGTTAATTTATGTTTTCATTATAGCAACTGAGTCTAGTTTGAAAATAAAATAAATAATAATAATACTAATTAAGTTCAGAGTACTTTCCCTGTACCAGATGTGAAGTGCTTTAATATAATAACGGACGTATTTTCTCTGTAGGCCAGATGATTCAGTTCCTGTATTCCACCTCTACTGGTGGAACGTATGTCTCTGCTTTTGGACTTGGGGCTTGTTTCTGCTACTGCCTTTGACCAGTAAAATGTTAGCAGCAGTGATGTGACCAAAGATTTGAAAAGCGCTTATGTGATTGGACTTATTCTTTCATTCTTTAGTCTTGTCAAGAGAATCACAGACTAGCCTGTTGTACCTAGGATAAGGGTGATTGTGACATGGAACAGTGACACCTCACATGAGTTCCCACCAATGGGGTCTACTCAAATTGACCAATCCTCAGCCGACCCAAGAAATATGAACTAAAGAAATGTTTGGTATATTGTATACAATTGATAGTCTGTGTGATTTGTATTATGATTCCCATTTAGTGATTTAGAAAATCAAGTTACAGAAAGATTAAGATTTAGTACTAATACAAAATTATACTACTAAAAAAGAGTACAATTGGAATTTTAACTTAAGAAATTTGGCGCCAGGATCCCTTAAGACCAAGAAATTATTGCATAATATTTGTATTCCTATTACTGTGTGTAGAAAAATTATACAAAAGTAAGTAAGAGACTATTGCTATTATAGTTCCTGAATTTACATATGAACAATCGATTGTCAGCTCCACATTTGGCCCTGGCTTTGTTTCAGCTGATGATATTGAGCTTTTCCATCTTCTCTTCATACTGCTGTAGTCAATTTCATTCCTGTGTATACCATCTGGTGAGGTCCATATGATAGCCACTGTTAACGTTGTTGAAAGAAGATATTTACAATGAATAAGTTGTCACTCTGCAAAATTCTGTTGCAGAACTTTCACCATCATTTTTATCACCATGGCCATATTTTACAACCACTGATTCTTATTATCTATTTCTAATGATCATATTCTAATCACTAGTGATTATAAATACATCTTTACTGGTGTCCTGGTGTGGCACTGTAAGATAAGCATTGGACCCTATGATTGATTTGAACTGAAACATTGGCAGTTTGAACTCACCAGCTGCTCCTCAGAAACCATATGTAGGATCCCTATGAGTTGGAACCTACTTGATAGCACTTAACAACAACTATAACTGCACATTTGACCAATTTCACACTGAAGGTGTTGCTGTTGTTGTTATTAAGTAACATCAAGTCGGCTCTGACTCATTGCCACCTTGCAGCGGGTTTCCAAGAAGCAGCTTGTTGGTTTGAATGATCTACCTTGTGGTTAGCAGTCCAGTGCTTAATTCTTCAGTTTCGTCATCACTGACTTTAGTAGTTGGTTCATGAATTAGAATAATAGTTGTGTTAACTTATATTCTTTGTAGATGTATGGGTATTATCCTATCACCGACAGCATTATACTTCAAGATAGATTTTGAAACACACTTTTTAGTGATGATCGTGATGCCATTCCTCTTCAGTTTGTCTTTCCTGGCCTAGTAAACCACACAATTTTTTTCATTCAAAATGTCCAATACCAGTCAATTTCAGCTCACGAATGACTATGCTATCAATCTTTATGTGTTTCATTTATTTTTGATACCTTCCAATTTTCCCAGATTCATACTTCCTACATTCCATTTTGCAACTATTAATAGATGTTTGCAACTATTTTTTCTCATTTTTGAGTTATGCCCCATCAACAAATAAAGATTCTGAAAGCTTTGCACCATCCATGTCATTCAGGTTAACTCTAATTTGAGGAGGCAGGTCTTACCCAGTCCTATTTAGGTGCTTTCCAGCCTGAGGGGCGCCTCTTCTGAGACAATAACTGACATTGCTCCACTGTTAGTCATAACAGTTTCAGTGGTTAACCATTCAGAAGTGCTCTGCCTCTCCTTTATCTAGTCTGTCTTAACCTCGAAGCTCAGCTGACCCTGCTGATACTTAAAATACCAGTATCATAGTTTCTAGCAACACAGCAACGCACAAGCCATCATAGTATGTCAAACTGACTTATGAGTGATGGTCTTAAAGAATTGTTGTTGTCAGGTGCCATCGAGTTGGAACCGACTCA
>NW_006408587.1:11597045-11603257 GCF_000296735.1 Chrysochloris asiatica
GCAAATCGAAGCTGTCCTCTACCCTCAACTGCTCCCAGCAGGATACAGTTCTTGCTGTCGGGAGCATGTCTCTTCAGCTGTGCCCACACATATGTCTCTTTGGTCCTTGACCTCTCAGTCACATGGCCCTTTGTCCTCTGGCCTGCTCAAAGTTCCCTTAAAGCTGTTAATAAGTGCCCAAAGGGTATTTCACCGTAAGCCCAAAGGTACTCCATAGGTCAGAAAACCTAACTCTCCCAATGAAGTGCCTGGAGAAACGCCACTCTGCAAATGAGCCTCCTGCCCGAAGCACTCAGCTTTTCTCGTTTTATGAGCTGTGAAGCCCACTGCTATGTCTCATGCTCTTGGTTCTTCTGTTGCTTCTGTCATCCCTCTGGTGTCATAAATCTGTTTCCTAGATAAAAGAGGTTCAGTGTACAGGGATCTTGGGGTCCAAAGATCAGGTTCTGCTACTGGCTCTTCTTTCATGATGTTAGTGAGATCCCCTTTCTTACTTCTGAGATGACTCAATTTAAACTCAGAGGATGGTAATAAAAACTGACCAATCCCTATGTTTAAGTCCCATACACCCCATTTCCATGATTCCACTCAATTATCTGTTGACAGTAACAAAAACTATGGCTATAGAAGAGTCATTTCAGGTAAGTCACTACATCAGAGCTGTGTAAATTATTCTGAGAACTCTGATTAAGTTTCTGAGAGGTAAATTGTGAAGAACAAGGAGTTTGGAAATACAGGAAGAAATGTCAAGCAATTAAGTATACATCACGTGTACAAATCATGAGAGTATGCTAAATATCATCTATATTAACAATAACCCTGTGGGACATGATGATTTCCCAATTGAAAGGCAAGAAAAATGCTTCACTGATGTATGCAGCTACTTTTTCAAGGTCAAACAGCCAGTAAATTAATATCCTTAGTATTAATTCTAGTTTAAAAGTTATGCTGATCTTTACTTCCCATTAGTAGGCATTGTTTACTTTGCCAAGTTACATTCAAATTGCTGAGCCTTAGTTTTTGTATTTGTGCTAAAGAAAAAAAGAATTACTACATATCTTACAAAATTTTTGTGAGCTGAAATTGTGAAATAAATGTAGAAGTGCTTTTAAAATCATATTGTGCTATACAAATGTTAGATGTTATTTATATCCTCTTAAAGTAGTCATCACCAGATTTTACCATCATATTTAGTACTGAAAGGCAGTCAAGCATTACTGAGTTCTGTTCTGACAAGGGAAAGATAACGGCTGCCTAAAATGAATGCTCCCTAATCCCTATCCACTCATCCATGGTTGTTGTGAATTGATAATGCTCCTCTGAATTTTCCACTACTGTTTGCTAGCATCAAAAGTGTGATGAACGAGTGAAACTATTCAGCCCCAAGCAGCATTTATCTATAGAGGTCCATATCTTTTCACTTACAAAGTTGTAAAAACAACCTGCCAAGATGAAAGACATAAAATATTGCCTTACATTTACAGCAGGTTATCCTACACTGCAGAAGTACAGATTTTGCCCATCCACACTAATAGAACACCTGGTGGCCACTGTTATGTGTGAAAGTGGAGATTTTGCCAAGTCAGAATGGGAGTTTAAAACAATTTGCCTTTATCTGAGAGAAAACATTTTAAAAGCAAGTATTTTATTTTGGCTGTTTTGTTGACTTAATTTATCATTTACCATCTTGGCTTTCGTATTCCTCTATGTTCTATAAAATGATACTGTTATTTTAAAATGATACGGATTTTTAATTTGTGGAGACAAGTTTCAACATATAATTGAAAAACTTGAGGAAGTAAGAGAGTTTTTCTAAGGATAATTGTCTAAATAAATACTGCTGAAAATAATAAATAAGATGAAGAAAGAAGATTAAATGTTAAAATAGAATTTATTAGAGCAAAGTTATTTTTCACTTGTGTAGCTTATGGAACAACGCTGTGACGTGAGAAAGGCATGCGTTATATTTCTCTTGATAAACATGTAAGACTCACAGCTACAAATTACTAGAGTCAAGATTCAAAGTGCATGTGTGGAGGGAAAGGAACGAAATCTTATATCCACCAGGCTTATTATATTTTCATAAAATATTTAAGTGAATCCTTTTAAAAACTAGGAATATCATATAACTGAATTCCTAGAAAATGAACATTTATTCCTTTTTAACACTTTCCTCAAACCTTTAATTTTGGGCATTTGGAAGAAAATTTACTAAATATGAATTTATTTTTTTCTTTCCTTTTTCCTAGATGTTTTGTCTTGTTTTTGTGATGGCAGTATGCTGCAATTCAGTAATGCCTTCAAGGGAAGTGAAGGGTTGTTTGTGCTTACACTGAGTAGTTAGACTTGAGCTTTTGTTTTTATTTCTCCACTGTTAGAATTTGGATTGCAAACTCTATTTGAACCACAAGGTTGGTGGTTCAAGCTCACCAGCCACTCCTCAGAAACCATATATAGGGTTGCTATGGCTTGGGACTGACTCAGTAGCACTTAACAACAACAATAACAATTTTCCATATGTCTATTTTTGAAAGTAACATTTGTCTTTGTTTTCATAGCTAATTCGCAGTTCTTCTAGTTAGCTGTTTATTTAATTGTTTTCAATATGAAGGAAAATTATTTAAAGTGGGGATTTGAGGATTTTCCTGAGATTAAAATGAAAACAATTTAAATTTTGTCAGCTTTGTGAAATTGTGGCTAAGAGTTGTTTTTGTTTTTGTTTTTTCACGTTTCCAGTTACATTCTGAGGGGTTATAATAAATGCAGATATAAGAAGATTTCTTAATAGTAATAGGCAACTTGTTCATAACTGATAATTTATTTCATGATATTCATGGTATGATTCATTTTACTGGACCTTTATGTTTAATTTTCATTATGTTTTTCACTCCTGTACAGACTACTTTTCATTATTTTTGTGCTAAACATGGGATTTCAATTCAGAGATGTTTTAAATAGGGATGTGGGAAAGCTGAAGTTCTATGGTATTTCTCTGAACAATAAAAGAAATGTGATAAAGGGGAGGGAAAGACATTATATCTGTGACCAGGGTGGAAGTTATTCTTCCCCTGAAGCAAGCAATAGAAAGGATCTTGGGATTCTCCTTCCTCTGAATTAGGTGTTTAATATTTGTTGCTGTTATGCCCTTGAGTCAGTTCTGACTCATGGTGACCTTGTGTGGGGTTTCTGAGAGGCAGCTGGTGGATTTGAATGGCCGACTTTTTGGTTCGCATTCCTGTGATTATCCTACAATGTCACATCAAGGATCCTTTGATGTTTAGACTTATTTTAAGATCAACCAGTGCAATATAGCCTAACAGAACAATCTCAGGGTTTAAGGAAGAAGGGTTAAATTTGCCATATGACATCTTCCCTGATTTGATACTCTAAGTTAGGTTTAGACAAATTGAAGAAAAGTCTAGGTTAGAATGTTGGAAAATGCTGATGTATGCCTAGGAAAGATGCAGAATGGTCATAGGTACTAGTTAAAGAATGGATTTTCTGAAATTCACATAAATATTGTGTATGTCTACAATTCAGAGGGCAGTTGAGAGATTCCTTGTATGCTCACACTTTTACTTTTCTACAAAAGCTTTAGCCCAAAATTCTGTCCCTTCACTGACTTTCATAAGATAGCCTCTTCCAACTAAAATTTGGTGAGTCTCATAGACTTTGCTGAAGAATCTTTGGATATTTGGAAAGACTTCTTCAAGCAGCATAACCACATGTATTACAAATTTCTGCCACTCTTACTCTTCTTCTCTCTTGTTTCTTCCATGTTTCCTTCTGTAAGTTCTCAATTTTCACGTTTTATAAAGATGAAGAAAATTACCCTTGGTTAACATCTTGACACTGGTTGTTTCTACTTAAGCAAGCTTTTCAAAAATTATCCTATAAGATGAAATCTTACACTAGCTATTGAATTTTTAATCTTTTAGTAAAAGAAAAACTAACAAATAAGAAAGTGCTTGACTGTGAAGAAATTCTTAGAAGTGTTGGAAAGAGGGATTCAGTCATCTAGAAATAGTTCATAAAAATAAATTTTAAAGTGAAGTCATGAACTATTGTGGGTTAATTAATTATTTATTGTTTCTTTGAGTCACAGTCTCTGTGACTCCCACCAAATTACTCTTTCCATGATTGGTCTGAGAAAGAGAATGTGGGAGAAGATACTGATAGGATGATGTAGTTTAATTGTGAATGATTATTAGCAGAGGTAATTGCAGTTATAAAAACTTGTAACTTTAGAATGTGTATAAAATGAGCTATCTCAGAAGCAGGAGGGGAATCACACTACCATTCAAGAAGAGCCATGAGGTGATCACATCCTTTGAGCCCTGAGATTCCTCTATGAAGGGACAGATAGTGATGACAATGGAGGAATGGTAGAGGAACAGAACTAAGTACCAAAACATAAGACAGAGCTGAGTTACTGGTCAAGAAGCTTGCTTGTAGAATGAGGGTGCCTCCAGGCACTTAACTGGGGAACCTAAGTTTTCTGCCACTGCTTATCTATCAATCTGGCTTATTGTGGTGGCTTGTGTGTTGCTGTTATGCTGGAAACTATCCACCAGTATTTTAAATACCAGCAGGGTCACCTATGGTACGCAGATATCAGCAGAGTTTACAGAATAAGATAAACTGCGAAGAAGTAGAGGTATACTAGTGCTGATTGTTTAACCACTGAAAATATGATCTACAGCAGCAGAATGTTGCCAGATGTAATGCCAGAAGATGAGACCCCCAAGTTGTTGGAAGGCACTCAAAATATGACTGTGGTAGAGCTGACACAAATGATGGAAATGGAGCAAAGTTTTGGGACCATCATTTGCTGATGGGGTACAACTAAAAATGAGAAGAAACAACTATTGTTGTTGTCAGGTGCCATCGAGTCAGAACCGAGTCATAGCGACCCCATGCACAGCAGAACGAAACAGTGTCTGATCCTGGGCCAACCCCACCACCGCTGCCACACTTGAGTCCATCAATGATGCCACCTGGCCAATCCATCTCATTAGGGGGTCTTCCTCTTTTTCTCTGACCCTCCACCCTACCCAGCATGACATCCTTCTCCAGTGACTGTTCCCTCTGGACAATATGAGAGACGAAGCTTAGCCATCCTGGCCTCCAAGGAGCACTCTGGCTGCACTTCCTCCAAAACAGATCTATTGGTTCTTTTGGCAGTCCATGGCACCTTCAGTATTCTCCTCCAAATAAGCAACTGTTAATAATCAGAATATGGAATGTACAAAATATGAATCTATGAAAGTTGGAAGATGTCAGAATGTAAACTGTATGCACAATGAACAATATCCTATTTATTAATGAGTTGAAATCATATGGTTTCCTATGTCATGAGCATAAAATTGAAGAAGAATAGCATTATATTTATCATAAAAAAGAGCATTTCAGAATCTAATTTGATGTGCAATGCTGTCTGTGATAGAACAATATCCATATGCCTACAAGAAAAAGCAGTTAATACCACTATTATTCAAATGTATGAACCAGCCACTAAAGCCAATTATGATGACATCGCAGAATGGGAGGAACACACTCAGCATTTCTCAACGTGAAAGAACCATAGAAAAATTCAATTCTCAAATTGAAATATTGAAGGATTGTATTGGCAAACTATTCAAAGATGATGTGAAAAGCATAAAAAGATGAATGAATATAGAGTCACAATACCAAAAAGAAATGGTCAATGTGCAAACATTTCAAGAGGTAGCATATGCTCAAGAATTAATGATACTGAAGGAAGAAGTCTAATATGCACTGAAAATATTGATGAAAAATAAGGTCCCAGGAGCTGACAGAATGCATATTGAAATGTTTCAACAAACTGAGCCATCACTTGAGGCACTCACTCAACTGTGCAAAAAAATTTGGAAGACAGCTATCAGACCAACCAATTGGAAGAGATCCATATTTATGCCCATTCCAAAGAGAGGAGACCCAACTAAAGTGAGAAATCATGGAACAATATCATTAATTTCACATGCAAGTAGAATTTGACAAAGATAAAATTAAAAATATGGTTGAAATAGAACATTGATAGGGAACTTCCATAAATTCAAGACAGATTCAGAAGAGGAATGAGGAATATCATTGTTGACATCAGATGGATCATTTCTGAAAGCAGATAATGACAGAAAGATGACTACTTGTTCTTTATTGACTGTGTGAATGCTTTTGATTTTGTGGAACAT
>NW_006408587.1:11603357-11604314 GCF_000296735.1 Chrysochloris asiatica
AGCACCACACCAGAAGCCCACTAGTGTTGTTGTTCCTCCTATATACATATCTACTGCTTGATGGAAAATTAGGCCTGGAAGATGAGTTCCATTCCAGACCTAAAGGGTGGCTGAAGGCAATAGTCTCAGTTTCCTCTAGTCTCTTTCTGACAAGTAATCAGGGTCTTTTAAAATAATTTTGATCTAAGCACAATTAGGGAGAGGGCTGGGTAAAAGGGAAAGACATTAAAGAGTAGTAAAGAAGCCCCAAGAGAAAAATACAAAGATGCAGCAGCGATTGGGAAAGAAAAGCAGAAAAAAATGAAAGCAGAGATAAAATGAGGGAAAAAAGCAAAAATATGTAAAGGGAGAAAGAATAAACAAATAACAACAAAAAGGAAAAGACAAAAACAAGGGCAGGTGTCAGATCCAGAGAAGGGAAAATTCTGGAGTCTTCTCCCAATCAAGGACCTCATGGGGTGTGTGGGCAAGAAATGAGACAATGGCAGTCCAGCACAAGATGGAGTTCCTGCAGGGCTAGATGATGTCTGCTCTGGGGACTCAATCAGGAAGTAGTCTATGTAGACCCCAAAACAGCTGGGGATCAGGGTATTTCCATCTCAGAAGGTGGGGGCTGACCACATCTTTGGTCATCAAGGTAATGTAAGGTGGTTGTTGTTGTTATGTACCGTGGAGTCGATTCTGACTCATAGCGACACTGTACAGGGTTTCCAAGGCTGTAAATCTTTACGGGAGCAGAAAGCATCATCTTTCTCCCATGGAACAGCTGGTAGTTTCAAACTGCTGACCTTGCGGCTGGCAGCCCGATTCGTAACCAGTATGCCTCTGCACCACCAACCACCTTCTGCCTTCAGTACTACCTGCAGAAGTACAAGGTGACTGCATTACATCTGGCCAGCTGGTATAAATCCTTACTCCCTCCACATCTGTTTAGCTGCTTCTCTTATTTAGGGCTAG
>NW_006408587.1:11605875-11607931 GCF_000296735.1 Chrysochloris asiatica
ATCTATTGGTTCTTTTGGCAGTCCATGGCACCTTCAGTATTCTCCTCCAAATAAGCAACTGTTAATAATCAGAATATGGAATGTACAAAATATGAATCTATGAAAGTTGGAAGATGTCAGAATGTAAACTGTATGCACAATGAACAATATCCTATTTATTAATGAGTTGAAATCATATGGTTTCCTATGTCATGAGCATAAAATTGAAGAAGAATAGCATTATATTTATCATAAAAAAGAGCATTTCAGAATCTAATTTGATGTGCAATGCTGTCTGTGATAGAACAATATCCATATGCCTACAAGAAAAAGCAGTTAATACCACTATTATTCAAATGTATGAACCAGCCACTAAAGCCAATTATGATGACATCGCAGAATGGGAGGAACACACTCAGCATTTCTCAACGTGAAAGAACCATAGAAAAATTCAATTCTCAAATTGAAATATTGAAGGATTGTATTGGCAAACTATTCAAAGATGATGTGAAAAGCATAAAAAGATGAATGAATATAGAGTCACAATACCAAAAAGAAATGGTCAATGTGCAAACATTTCAAGAGGTAGCATATGCTCAAGAATTAATGATACTGAAGGAAGAAGTCTAATATGCACTGAAAATATTGATGAAAAATAAGGTCCCAGGAGCTGACAGAATGCATATTGAAATGTTTCAACAAACTGAGCCATCACTTGAGGCACTCACTCAACTGTGCAAAAAAATTTGGAAGACAGCTATCAGACCAACCAATTGGAAGAGATCCATATTTATGCCCATTCCAAAGAGAGGAGACCCAACTAAAGTGAGAAATCATGGAACAATATCATTAATTTCACATGCAAGTAGAATTTGACAAAGATAAAATTAAAAATATGGTTGAAATAGAACATTGATAGGGAACTTCCATAAATTCAAGACAGATTCAGAAGAGGAATGAGGAATATCATTGTTGACATCAGATGGATCATTTCTGAAAGCAGATAATGACAGAAAGATGACTACTTGTTCTTTATTGACTGTGTGAATGCTTTTGATTTTGTGGAACATAAAAAACTATGGATAACATTGCAAAGAATTGCTATTCCAGAGCATCTCATTGTTGTCATGAGGAACCTGTACATGCACCAAGAGGCAGTGGTTAGAACAAAACAAGGGGATACTGAATGATTTAAAATCAAGAAAGTTGTGTTCCAAGGTTGTATCATTTCAACATATTTATTCAATCTGTATTCTGAGTAAATAATCCAAGTAATTGGACTATATGAAAAAGAAGGTGGAATTAATATTGAAGAATGAGCTAATCTTGCTTGTTGGAAGTGAAGAGGACTTAAATACTTACTGATGAAGTTCAAAGACTATAACCTTCAGTATGGATAGCACCTCCATGTCAAGAAAACAAAAATCTTCATAACTGGATGAATAAATAACATCATTATAAATGGAGAAAAGTTTGAAGACCTCATTTTGCTTGTATCCACAATCAACATTCATAGAGGCAACAGTCATAAATCAAATGACATATTGCATTACTCAAATGTGCTCCAAAAGACCTACTTAAAGTGTTAAAGATCAAAGACACTCAGTTTGAGAACTAAGGCACACCTGATTCAAGCCATGATGTTTTCAATCACCTCATATACATGTGAAAGTTGGACAATGAATAAGGAAGATTATAGAAGAATTGATGCATTTGAAATATAGTTCAATTATAGGTATTCCTATAATTGTAGGTATACCATGGACTACCAGAAGAAGCAACAGATCTGTCTTGGAGGAAGTAGAGTCAGAATGCTTGTTAGAAGCCTGGCTGCTGAGAAGTCATCTCTCATGCTTCAGACATGTTACTAGGAGGGACCAGTTCCTGGAGAAGTAGCACATCATGCTTGGTAAAATGGAGGATCAGTGAATAAGACAAACATTTCCAAAGAGATAAATTGACATAGTGTCAGCAGCAATGGCCTCAAGCTTAATAAAATTGAAAGGATCGCACAGGACTGGGCAGATTTTCTTTTTGTTGTGCATAGGGTTGCTATGAATTGGAACTGATTTGAAGA
>NW_006408587.1:11608921-11634846 GCF_000296735.1 Chrysochloris asiatica
ACAACAACAACAACAATCTTCCTTTTTACTTTTTGATGAGATATTTCAAAGCAATTTATGCTTAAATTCTTAAGTTGAATCTACAAAAAAGGAAAGTTTACAAAACTGTAATGCATTTTCATTTCAAAATCATTAACAAATATGTTTAATAACACTTAGTACCCAATATATATTCCAAATTCTTTTGTCTAAAAAATATTTCTTTTTCATAACGTCAGGATTCAGGGTCCACTGTAGGTTCATTGTATCTTGTAACATCTTTCTGTTTTACCTATGAAGGCTGCTAATTGTCTTATGCTAGTGTTATACCCTTGAAGAAAAACTGCTAAAGCCAGAATCCAAATAAAGCAGAAGAAGAATGCCAGGGAAAGAGCCATTTTTGAAGGGTAGAGGCAGAAAGAAGGAGGTGTCTCAAAGAAAGTACAGCAACAGCAAAATACAATGTCCTAAGGAGAAGAGACCCTCTGGTAGCATAGTGGTTACAAATCAGGCTGCAAACCTCAAGGTCAGCAATTTGAAACTACCAGCAGTTCCACAGGAGAAAGAGAGGCTTTCTACTCCCATAAAGATTTACAGCCTCGGAAACCCTGTACAGGGTCACTATGAGCCGAAACTGACTCCATGGCACATAACAACAACAACAAGGAGACGAGAGAGCCTTGTATTAGAAGCTGTGCAAATTCCAATGTAGGCTGTCTTTCCAACTTAGATCATACTCTTAAAGTCTTTTTGTTCACTTTAACTTTGGGGTTTCAGTTTTTATGGTTTTTTTATGACTACATTTTCCAGATGTGTCTTAGTTATCTGTGGATATCATTTGTTTCAAGAGGAATTTTATCTTTTGAAAGGGGATACTTCTTTGATAATGCTAGGATCTTTGACAGAGAAACTACTTCA
The DNA here is from genome assembly GCF_000296735.1 of Chrysochloris asiatica. Classification (NCBI taxonomy): domain Eukaryota; kingdom Metazoa; phylum Chordata; class Mammalia; order Afrosoricida; family Chrysochloridae; genus Chrysochloris; species Chrysochloris asiatica. Next base: position 11,609,819 of record NW_006408587.1, read on the forward strand.
GTGATGTATGGATTCACATAATCCCATTAGTGATTCTCCTCATCCTTTTTTGTCTACCTCAAATTTGTAGCTTCAAAGGAATTTTCCAAATGTTTCTGGTTGTTCTCATATTCCCATTCACTACATGATATTCTCCTTTGGGGAATTTCATGGAACCCCTTTCTTCTTGATTAGTTCTGTGCAGCTACTCATAATTCTTCTGAAATATTGTCCATGTTCACCCAGATTTTGGGTTTGTGGAGATTGCCTTTTCATCCAGTTCTATTTATGACAGCCATACATTTGTTTCAATATTTACTTCATCATTTTAATTATTGAATCTGTTTTTTTCACAAGAGTTTTAAAAAGAAAGAGAAATAAGGAAAGAGAGATAGATCAAGAAAGAAATTTATTGACATTCTTGCTACTAGAAGATGTCTTTTTCTACAATTAACAAATACTCACACTTTGAGAATACTGAGTTTTCATTTCTGAAAATTTTCTAATACGCCTGTAGAAAGCATGTTGCTGTTGTTAGGTTTCATCAAGTCAGTACTGACTCATAGCAATCCTTTGCACAGCAGAATGAAACACTGCCTGATCCTGGGCCAACTTCACAATCATTCCTATGCTTGAGCCCATTACTGCTGCCACTGTGCCAATCCATCTTGTTGGGGATCTTTCTCTTTTTCTGTGACCCTCCACTTTACCAAACATATCCTTCTCCAGGGTCTGATCCCTCCTTATAACATGTCCTAATTATGACAGATGAAGTCTGGCCATCCTGACTTCCAAGGAGCACTCTGGCTGTACTGCTTCCAACACAGACCTGTTTGTTTTGGCAGCCCATGGTACTTTCAATATTCTCCTCCAACACCATAACTCAAATGCATCAGTTCTTCTACGGTCTTCCTTATTCACTGTCCAATTTAATCATAAAAATCTAAGTTAGTTTTGCTGATCAAGTTACAGGTTACAGTACAAAATAATTGATAGCTAACAGGGGTTTCAAATTATGGAACTCAAATTCCATTTGCTTCAGCTGGGGATTGCTTTCCTCTGAGAAGGAGGTCATATGCAAAAGGAGTGAAATTACAATAGCTAATTTAATTTACTACGGCTTAATTAAACACTTACAATAAAATTTCAATAAAGTATGGAAAGTATAATTGCTAAATTTGATTTGGAACACTAGTATTGAATGTGGGTGTGGGGTTCTTTAATCTAGTAACTGCTGAAGGATAGTGACATCTACATGCAGTTTACTACCTTTCCATGAATTCTATAGTATTCAAGTTGAGTTTCATCTGTATTGCTAATATTCACAATCATTTCATAGTTTAGCTGAAGTGCTAAGTATTCTAATAATCACAGGAGAATTTCAGATAAATAGTGAAATTTCATTATCATGGAAAATATATTTTTATTTTTCATAATGAATTTGTGTAAAACCCTTGTTGAACCTTCTCTCAATATATACAAGAGAAAATAAAAATGTATTGGCTTAAAATCATAGAAACATTCACCGAACAAAAATATCAAAATATGAGGTTATTATTTCTTGACATATTCTCAATCTAGGTCTGTATACTTCTAAAGGAAGTGTTTTCATGTCTCTAACCCTTCCCCAGAGTTAAATCTGGAGTTACAAAACCAAAAGGGAAGAAAATACTCAACATTTCTCTAACTGAAAGAGCTGAAGCAAAATTCAAGCCTCAGGTTGCAATACTGAAGGATTCTATGGGAAAAATATTGAATGAGACAGAAAGTATCAATAGAAGATGGAAGAAAAATATACCAGCTAAATCCTGGAAAAAGCAGAGAATACCCAAACACATGAACATCAGTGCTGAGATCCTGAGACCACTAGATGGTACCTAATTGCCATTACCAACTGTTCTGAAAGGAATCACATTAGAAGGTCCTGAACAGAGTGGGAAGAAAATGTGGAACAAAACTAAAAATTATAAAAACCGACCAGACTGACTGCTCATAAAAGATTTACTGCTCATGAAGCTGAGCAAATAATCTGAGAAAATGGGTTATATGAAGATGACATTGTCATCAGAATCAGAGGATATTCATTAAAAACCTGTGATATGCAGATCACACAAGCTTGCTTGCTGGAAGCAAAGATGACTTGAAATACTTTACTGATAAAGATCAATGACTGCAACCTTCAGTATGGATATATTTTCTTGTAAAGAAAATGAAAATCCTCATAACTTGACCATTAAATAGCATCATGATAAACAAAGATAAGATTGAAATTGTCAAAGATTTCAAGCCCTTATTTCTTTTATTTCTGTATTCCTCCCATATACCCTGATCTCCAACCAAACCAACTGTTCACCATTCCACATCTATATTATATTCTCTCTTGCTGCTACATTTTGTATATGCACATTTTTTTCTCTTTATCTACAATCTTTTTTCTCTCCTTTCTCTGCCAGAAAAAATCATAAATTGTAATAAATATATATATTTGTGGTGTCTGTCTGATTTTCCTAGGCAGTGGGAATGCCTCTCTTATCTAGGCCCTCATAAAATAGTATATACATTTCTTCTGTAATTAGGAAACCTGTCAATGTTAGTACTGATCTCTTCTAAGTACAAAGAGTTTACCAACAATTAGAATATTTTGTTTACTCAATCTTTATCCTATTGTATGTTGGGTTTTGCTTTTTAAAACATTTTGCTCTAAGTTATATTTGCTTATAGTTTTAAGATAAATGACAGAGGCTCAATTACTAGGTCAACACTATACTATTATTTGTATCTTTCTTCTATTATTATAGATTTAACGGATCTATTAATTACTTTCAAGAAATTTAGACCTTAAGGAAACAACCCATTTGTAAATCAAAGGGTATTTATGTAATCACCACATGTCTCTCTATCTGGCTAAGTGTATACTCATCTTTTCATATAGAAAGCATGCTTGTTTAAGGGAAGAGCCCATCTGTGTGATATATTACCTTTGCTGATACATTTTGCTCATTTTCAGAGTTAAATTTATCTAAACTTTTATAAGATTTATGAAACAAATGATGAAGTGATATGCTTTTCTTCTAAAGCAAATTTCATAGAAGTTACATTTTTGGAAAATACCACTTTTTATACATACTTTTTTAACTTAAATGAATATTAGTGATTCATAGGTGTTCCCATTAATTAAATGAATTTTAGACATTTTCTTTGGACAATACTGAAAATAAATAATTATTTTATACTTATCTTTGTTTTTATTGTTGTTGTTAAGTGCCATCAAGTTGGTTCCAACCCATAATGATCAACTCATAGCTACCCCATATAGGGTTCCCAAGGAGAGGCTGGTGAGCTTGAACTGTCGATCTTATGGATCAAACCAACTGTGCAGTCCAATATGCTAACCCACAGTGCCACAGCAGGGCTCCATACTTTATCACTCTGATATGTACTTGACTTTTGTCCCAGTTTTATTCTAATAACCTTGGAGGTTAAATATACCTTCAGTGGTAATAAAAGTTAAAAAATAGAAAGTTGGAAACTTGAGATAATTTCCAAAAGAGAACTTTCTAAATAAATTTTAAGCATGACAAGGCCATTGGAAAGACTTTTTAAAAGATAGCAAAACTCATCTTTTCATGTATTTTGTTGTTTATTTTTTACCATTCCCTAGACTTTTGAAGAACTTTCGTATATACGTTTTATATTTAACCCTCACCCTAGTCATGTAAGTTGGGTTAGTAATACTTATGGAATACTATTGTGGTACTATAGAATAAGCACTAGATCACATCGTTCAGTCAAACCACAAGGTAGGCAGTTCATACTCACCAGTTGCTCATAGAAAAATCTATTAAGGGTCACTATGAGTCAGAATTGACTCCACAGCACTTTACAACAACTACAACATATTTTACTGGAGGCCTGGTGGCTGCCAACCTAAAGATCTGAGATTCAAACCCACCAAGCTGTTCTGTGAGACAAAATTAAGGCAGTTTGCTTCTGTTTATAGCCTTGGAAATTCTCTGGGATAGTTCTGCTCTGTACTATAAGGTTGGTGTGTGCTAGAATCAACTTGGCAGAAGTGGGTTTGTTTTGGGTGTATGTTACTGATGATTCTATGACACTCAGAGATATTGTGACCAGATCAACACCAACAGGATAGTAAACAGTGAAACAGACAATTCCCAATCCTAGTTTATTATACTCTTTATCCTTGTACTGCCTTCAAGTTGTTAGGGTGTCATATCATCTGCAAATGTCTTCTGAGTTGGAGACTTAGTAAATCTCTGTACTTCATGATAAATGTTCTCATTCCTTTAGAGAAATATAATAGAGTTCATTTTTCAGTACCTTCATATGTTTTTCCACTAAGCTTTCTATTATCCATCAAATACTTTATTGCATGCATCAACATCTCAGTAAACTTACAGTACTCTGGGGTATTAAGAGCCTTTGCTAGTCTTATGACTAATTATTGCACTAACTACTTGCAGTCCAACAAAGATGTAATAACTTTCCAAACTTTCTAAATTTCTTTAAATCTATGGATAAGTATAAAGTTTAAACAGAAAATCCCTGGTTGTTTTATGACTTATAAAGCACTTCAGCCACTCAGAAGATATTATATCTATAAATTAGTTAGGAAAATTGATTAATTAAATTCTTTTCCATTTTTATGTATGCAACATATTGAATATCTTCAAATAAGAGACTCTAGGTAATTCCTCGTTAGGATGCTTAGGAAAATTTGAAATCTCTAAGGCTGCTTTAGAAGGCCCCATGCCATGCCAGATGGTTTTCCAAAATTCTAGAATTATTATAAGATTCCCAGTGCTTGTGAGGAAGATCAGAAGTCTAAACAGACTCTGGGTCCCTTCCTCCACTTAATGTGTACTTTTGACTTTCAGAAATTTGAGTCAGTTCAAATCAGCAGACATGGATTTCATACTTATTGTACCAGCCACTTGGTAGGGTTGGCAGCAAATGGATGAATAAAGTATCTCACTGTTTAACAAGAGAAACAGTAGATAAATAGATTAACTAAATCTGGTAAATACTACAAGAGAAATGTGTTCAAGGTACACGAATAATAAAAAGAGACAATGGCAGAAACTGCTTCTCAACTTAACCCAGTGTAACTTTTTTATTTTTTTAATTTTTTTTTAATATGGAGCAATTTGGAGATATGAGTCACATTTACTCTACCGAGTGTTTCACTGATTTATAAAACACTAAATATACGTACCAATATTGTATGGGCACTTTAGGTTATATCATATTTTCCTGGAATTTCAAAACTTACAGTTAATTTTTGGCCCTATCTGTCTTCCTTTTCTAGGACTACTACAACAAAATATGACAAAGTGATTTGCTTTACAAAAGAGCAGAAAATATTTTTCCTTACAGTTTTTGAAGCTAGAAGTCCAAATTCAGGGGTTTGGCAGAACTATGTTCTATTTCTCCATAGACTTTAGGGGAAGATCCTTCCTTAGCTCTTTCAGCTTGGGTTTGCTCCTGGCAACTCTTGGCTTTCCTTGGCTTAGACATGCTATTTTCACATGACATGTGCTCTCTTGTCTAACTCTATTTTCCTGTCTGTCCTCTCCTTTATAAAATACCCCTTAAAAGAGATTAGGATTTTGTCCTAATCTATTCCATTATGGCCTTTTCCCCTACCCTTCCAATATTTTATTGTGAACTGCGTGAAGGTTTAGAGAGTAGATCATCAGTTTTACATTCAACAAAGCAAATCATATATTTTGCTTCAGTACAATTATTGTTATCCCCTTTATCCTTAGTTAACAGTATTTACCTCTATTCATATTAACTCTTGCATTCCTACATACGTCGCCCACTACCTTCATCTTTCCTCTGATAACCTCCCTCTTATACATTACCTGACCCATGTTAACATGTGTCTAACCTCTAGGCTGTGAATAATAATTCTCCCTACACCTCTCACCTTGCTAACCATCATAGAATGTTTCTTTTATCAAGAAAGTCTTTCCTTAGCTTTTTACAACAGTTGGTTTTGTTGTTAAGTGCTGTTGAGTCGATTCCGACCCATAGCGACCCTGTATAGCGTTTCTGAGGCTGTAAATCTTTTGTTGTTGTCTTTTCCTGTTCTACAATTCTGATCACCCATTAATTTTTCCTCTTCATTGTATCCCACATAACTCTTATGCTTTCTTAATTTTTTTTCTTTCTGTTTTCTGATTGTTCTTTTACCATACTAGTCTTGAGAGATTTATCTTCAACCTCACTAATTTAGACTTCCATTTCTTCTGATCTGCTCTTCTGATCTTTTAATATACTGTCCTTTGCTGAAATTTTAGATTTAATATTCTGGATTTCTAATTGCAGGTTTTGTATTGCTGTAAAATTTGAATTAATTTTTTTCTTTGTTCTTATAATGTTTTTCTGAAATTTTCTAAATTTCTTTCTGTGTTCTCCTTGCTTTCTTTGATCTTTCTGGCAATCCTTTGAATGTACCTAAATATTATTATTTCCAATTCTTTTTCTGACAGTTTCATTACCATTTCTTCCTCAGAAGAAAAGGCTACACATCTTGCCATTCTCTCTTGTTTCTTTGTGTGAACTAAAATTGTCTGCTGTTTATGGGACATTGTGGTGTTGTTTTATTCATATTTAATTGATGATTGTATATTGATGTATTCTTAGACTCTCACCAACTGTCTCCTGTGGGTGTAGTTAGAGATGGAAATGTGTGACCTGTTCTCTGTTCACCATTATTGCATGTCTGTTTGGATGGGTTTGGCTTATCATTGATTAGATGGTATACAATATGGTATTGGCTCTTGCACAGTGTGTGAAGCTAAAGAGGGTATGGTTGTGACTAGTCTGTATGGGCATGATTGCTGTCTTCTGTTGGGTAGAAACCCCATCTCACCACATACACACACATACACATACACACACAAGAAAACAGAATAAGTAAATAAACAATTAAAAATGAAAAGAGAAAATAATAAAGAAGAAAAAAGAAATAAAAGCGATAGCAACCGGATAAAAAGAATATGATAACTAAAAGAGAGAGAGGCACAGGAAAATGGATCTATACAAGAAAAAATAAGAGAGAAAAAAGGAAGAAATAATATATATACAGAATTTCCAAATGGTGAAGAAGTAAAGTTGGTATCAAGATAAAATGGACTGTTTTAAACTTGGGAGATAATAATATATATTTTTTAATTTAGAAAAATTAGGAAGAGGAAAAGTGGAAAGAGAGAGTAAGGAAAATCAAAAGGAAAAGGGGAAATGATAAATAGAAGAAAAGAAGGAAAACAAAAGCAGAAATGGAAAGGATGAATTTCAAGGAAATACAAAGAAAAAGGAGAAGAAAGAATAAGCAAACAAAAACAATGAAAGGAAAGAACCAAAAACAAACTCAAGAAGAAAACAAAAAATTGGTGCAGCTGTTGTATCCGAAATGGAGAAAACTCTGGGGGACTCCTGCCAGAGAAGAAGTTCACTAGGTGAGTTAAGAAGGGGTCTGATAGTCTGGGCCTTGGGGCTGGCTATCTCTGTTCAGGGCACTCATACTGGACATAGCTCATAGAAGCCCTTGATGGAGATGATTTCGGTGTCAGTTAGCACTCCAGGACAGCTGGGGACAGGTGGCTTGTAATGAGGGTTTCTGCTAGGCTAATGTTATTCTGGTGTGGTGCTGTGGGTTAATGCGCCAGACTGCAAAGCCATTTGAACTGCAAGGTCAGTGGTTCAAGCTCACCAGCTGCTCCTTGGAAACCCTATACAGGGTCACTATGGGTCAGAATCGACTTGACAGAACTTAACAACAACAATGTTGTTCTATGGAGTCCTGGTGTGGTGCTGTGGGTTAACGCACTGGACTGCAAAGTCAGCTTGAACCTCAAAGTTGGTGGTTCAAGCTCATCAACCTTGGAAACCCTATACAGATTCTCTATGGGTCGGAACTTACCTGGCAACACTTAACAACAGCAGCAGCAATGCCCTCTGGGTGACTCTTCTCCACCTGAATCCAGACACCAAAGTGGCACAGCCAGCGCTTACCTCACACAGGTGTGACTCATAACCATGCAGCTTTGAACTCCTAGAGAGTAGGGGCTGTGCTGGGGTGGATGAAGGTGGGAGGTGGTTACACCTCTGGTCACCAAAGGAGCATGGGGATAAAGAATCACACCTTTCCCATCGCCTGTGTAAATCTACTCTACCAGGCTATCTTCTGTTGCTGAAGCTTCAAGATGGTTGCACCTCATCTGGCTAGTAGTCTCCCTCTCTCACAGTCCCTGCTCTGCTTCTCCTCTCAGCAAGTACTCAACCCATTTCTCTAACCTTTCCTTTAAAATTCAAGGTTCCAGAATTTTCATCTGTGTATGTCAGTGTTTCTGTCAGATCTTTGTTGTAGAGGTTTCCATGTGGTGCACATGCCTAGTCCGCGATCTTGCCAGAAGTCCTCCTCTGAGATAGTTTTATTAACAGAATGGACATGATCATCAAAGAAAGACTCTATTTAACCTAACACCGTCACATTCACAGTTATAGGAATTAGAACTTCAACATATCTTGCTAAGGACACAATGTAATCTATAACACCAGTTAAAAGACACTGTTAAACATTTGACTTTGGAATTGCCCACCTGGCAATATTTCCTATTGTTAATAAACTTATTTAAAGTCAAACCAATAGAGTCTCTGTATAATTCTATCAGATGATTCTATCAGAAAATTCAAAGGAGTTCTGGTAACATATGAGTGGTTATGAGTCAGGCTGCAAACCTCAAGGTCAGCAGTTCAAAACTACCTGCTGTTCTGCAGGAGAAAGATGAGACTTTCTGCTCCTGTAAATATTACAGACTCGGAAACCCTATACAGAGTCACTATGAGTCACAACTGACTCCGTGGCACACCACCACTACCACCACAACAACAACTTTTGAAAGGGCTGCAGAATCAGAGACAGAAAAGCCACCACTGAGAATATCAATTGTTTGCTACACAAAAGTGGATGATACTAAAACAAGTTCTTGGACACTAGAGAAGCTACAGCCAGCTTGCAAATGTCACCAGAGAATAATTGCTTGTCTCTCCTCTTTTACTATTCCCAGTCAATTTTGAATACTTTTCATTTAAGGAATATCAATGACAATCATATAGGAAATGGCATACCAAGAGATTTAGGTCAAATTTTCTTTTTTCCTTTATAATATATTGCATAATGAATGGATAGCAGATTCTATCATGCATCTCTCTAAAGGATCACAAGCATATATTTATAAATTAGATTGATGATGTGCTTTTTTATTTCATTTATCATTGTTTCCTTACTTACACTGCAATTTTAAGTAGATTATATATGGAAGGATGAACAAAAATTAACATATAAATGACAGTTTAAGATCTGTCATGTTAGTTTGTTTGGAAAGTGATTATCTATAAAAGAGCTCAAAACACAAACTAAGATGGACCTAGACCTAGATTTCAGTTCCACATTTACTATTTATTAGCTATGCTACTTTGGCCAAATGTTTAAAACTTGTTAATTCTCACTTTCCTTATGGAAAAAGGGTGGGTGGGGAGGTAATATGCTTAGATTTGCTTGACTATTAAAATTATGAATGTGTGTGGAGTGCTTAGTAGAAACCAGACTTACTAGTTGGACAGATACTGGTGGAACTCCTAAAACTATGGTCCTTAGCCACACTTAGATTTAGAACTGAACTCACTCAATTTTCAGCCAAACAATACAAAGGTCCATGAGAGAAATAAGAGTAGTAGTAAGCAACATACAAGTCAAAGTAATCAACCATTTGAGATTAAAAAGGCAGCATTTCCCCAAGGACAAACTTCAGAAGGATTAAGAAAAAAAGAGGAATGGGAATAGGAAACACAGGGAGAAAGTGGGGTAGGTAAGTGATGCTACATTTATGGGATTCTAATCAATGAGATGAAACCATATGCAGAACTGAACATCTGGTCTGTAAACGTTCACCCAATTCACAATAAGAAGTTAAAAAAAAAATCCTACAGATATGATACTACTCACCTTAGGAAAAAGAGTCAGATGAATTGAACAACTTTAGCTGAAGAAAACACAGGCAGTGTTTGTCTAGGGCATCTCTGGGTTCACATTTTTTTAGAAACCCAAGTGCAATGAAATAGCTATAGCAGGATAAGTAATATCCAGTCCTTTACCATTTAATTTATACATCCTGTCTCTGTGAGTTAGATGTTGGACTGCTAATCTCAAGGCTGATCATTCAGACTCACTAGCTCAACAGCTGCTTTGATGGAAAAAGATGAGGTTGTCTGTTCTGTAAAGATTTACAGTCTTGGAAACCCTATATAGAGTTGATGTGATTCAGAATTGACTCAATGGCAGTGTGTTTTTTGTTTTGCTTTATTTTTGAGAATAGAGGACTGTCCATGTAAGCAACAGTCAAGAAATCAAATGATGTATTGCACTGAGCAAATCTGCTGCAACAGGCCTTTTATTTAACTTTTTAAAAAAAGTTTTTATTGTGAATTGAGTCATAGTTTCCATGGGAGAACATTAGTTTTACACTCATTTGATTGCAATGATTACAATCCCCTCAGTGCATCATCATTCAACAGTATTTGCTTTTACTCCCTCTGTTTTTTTTTGGGGGGGGGGGGGGGGGAGATGTGCACAAAAACACTCAGGAATATATAATCATTTAAACAGCCAAAGGGCACATTCTGCAAGCCTGCCTTCTGGCTACCAGCACACAGTCTTTCTCTTTCCATGAATCTAGAGTCCTCAGCTGCTCTATTTCTCCATGTCCTCATGTCTGCCTCCATCTCTGATATCACTGCTTCTCTGGATAGGGTCTCACTTTCTACTCCTGCTCTTATCCCTTGATTTTCCTAGAGTCCTCTGTTCCTGAAATATAAGATGAACTACTCTCCCCTTTTTGTTACAAAACTTCTACCTTTACAATGTGACAATCACAATTCATCATGATAATAATTACTCACTATCGAATCATAAGATTCTTATCCCTATCTCCTTTCACCAGACACATCTAGACAATATGAAAACTATCCAGTGGGGATTTTACCTTCCCCCTGCAGAAGACCTTTTAAAGTGTTAAAGACCAAAGAAGGCACTTCGAAGACTAAGGTGCATCTGACACAAGGTGATCTTCAATCACTTCATATGCATGTGAAAGATGGACAATGAGAAGAATCAATGCATTCAAATTTTAGTTTTGACAAAGAAAATTGAACAAAAAAATCTGTCTTAGAAGATGTGCAGTGAGAAACAAGGATGGTGAGACTTCATCTCACATTGAATATATCATCAAGAGGGCCCAGTGCCTGAATAAGACACCAAGCTTGGTAAAATATGTATTTGTTGTTGTTAAATGTAGCCAAGTCAGTTCTGACTCATAGGACCCTGTATAGGGTTTCCATGGAGCAGCTGGTGAGATTGAACTGCCAATATTATGGTTCAAAATGACCTTGCAGTCCAACACATTAACCTACAGTTGTCATACCAGGACTCCTAGTAAAATATAGGGTCAGTGAAAAAGAGGAAAGCTCTCAATGAGATGGACTGATACCAGGGTTGCAACAATGGGTTTAAACATGACAACAATTGTAATGATGGTGCAAGACTAGGAAATGTTTAGTTTTGTTGTCTTATGTCACTATGATTTAGAACGATGGAGTCTATCAACAGAAGTGGAAGAGGAGAGGCTTCTAGGACATGAGTTGAAGAAGTAGTAATTCAGGTAGCCTCTCTCATCCCAATTGGAAGTTGATTTCTGACATTTATCACTGAAATCACCTTCCTTCCTATTTTGTGAACGTCTTCACCTTAACTTGATAACCTTTGTCCAGAATAACTTGCATTGATTTCAGTTTAGAGATTAGAGGCTGTTGCACTATCTAAGATCTCCCTTCGAAACAACACTTAAAATATCAGTGTGGCTATTTTTATGTGCTGCTCTTAAGTCCAAAATGAGTCCTTTTTCAGTCAGAGTGCCAAAGACCTTTTATTGATATTTCAACATGACAGTTTCTGTCTTTTGAAGTAACTTCACTGAAATTGCTTGATAACCCGAGTAGTGAGCTATTTTTCACTATTTTCTAGTGGGTTCTAATGCTGAGTGAACTTTTTTTTTAACCTCCATTTGTATATTTGTTAAGTGAAAAAAATTCAAGTTTTGACAAATATGCTATTATTCTTCATTAGTTTGCTTACCCATCCCAAAAGCAAAATAAAACAAAACAATAAGGCCCCAGCCATTAAATTGATTCCAACTCATAGTGATACTCTAGGATACAGTAGAACTGCTCCTTTGGTTTTCCTAGGTTGTAAACCTTTATAGGAGCAGACACCTTCATCTTTCCCTTTGGAGAGACTGCTGGAATTTCCCTACACACCTTGCAGTTAAAAATCCAACACCCAAACCACAATATCACCAGGATTCTTTGAAATAATAAATAGCTTATGTTAAATTATACTTTATTGAGTTAAGCCAAATAATCTATGCTACAATTCCAACTCTTGGTGTTCTTCCAATAAATTGCATGAATATTTTCATAATGGTGACTCCTGTGTTACAGATTAGAGCTGCTCCAGGGGTTTTCTTTGATGGAAGCTGTTCATCAGGACTTTCTTCTGCAGCACCGTTTTGTGAGTTCAGACCAGTAATCTTTAGTAAACTTTTAAAAATAGAATATTTATTCATAAATACCTTGATTGTTTTTCATTTAATAGTAATAATAATAATAAAGCTTTAACAGTCACATTCTGCGACTTAAGATGAGAAATGCCACAACCCTGAGACTTGTCTCCAGGGCTGGTTTCTCTCCAAGCATCATTAAGTCTCCCCCTCTTCTGCGAACTCAGTAATTAATCCACCTTCTCTCTCTCTTTCTTTTTTTAATGTTTTATTGTGAATTATGTGATAATTTACACGGCAGAACATTAGCTTTGCATTCATCCTATTGTATATTATTTCATTGCCATGGTTACAGTCCCCTCCATGCATTATCAACCAACCAAAGGTTACACCCTGCAAGCCTTCCCCCTGGTCATCAGCACACAGCCCCTCCTAGATATAACTTTTTATGTCTTCCAATAACCTTTTAGACACGTAAGAACATCTGTATAAATTAAAGGGCATAAAAAATGAACTTATGAAATTATGGTCTTCTTAAATGGTCCATTCAAGCAAAGGCTACCAGTTCAGAATATTATAGATAGTAAAACTTTATTAGGTAAGTTCGATGAATCTAACAAAACAACAAACAATAACAACCAAAAAAAACTTTTTGGAATTCAATTTTTACGGTTCAAATTGAATCAGCACAGCATAATGTAAACAAGTATTATAGTTTGTGCCAGAAGTTGTTGTTGTTAAGTGCCGTCAAGTCGGTTCCGACCCATAGCGACCCTGTACAGGGTTTCCGAAGGTGTAAATCTTTACGGGTGTAGAAAGCCTCATCTTTCTCCCACAGAGCGGCTGGTAGTTTCGAACCGCTGACCTTAAGGTTCTCAGCCCGATTCGTAACCAAGAGCTGTGATCAATTCCTAGCTCTTTCATTAGTGAAGACAGTGGTCATGAGTAAGTAACGTACTTACGTTACTCACGTGGTCTCTTTTCTTTTATCTGTAAAATGGCGTTGGTAATTTATACTCATGGACAGGTATGGGTAAAGTTAGAGAGTCTTGGAAGCACTAGAACACAGAAGGTACTCAGTAGATCTTCCCATTCATCTTTGAAAGTTGGGGCAGTTAGTGCTCAAGCAGCAATATGAACCAAGAGAAGAGAGAGTAGGAACAATGTGGAACTCATAGATTTTGTGGACACAATGGGCAGTAAACAATACCCAATACTACCATCTGGCTTATCCTTGTCTATGCCAACCTAAAATTGTCAAAATCATGAGACACAAATTTCATGTGTCAATTATGTAACTAGCCAAGAGATAATAGAAATGCATTGGGCATGCAGTTGAGAAATATTCGTTGAGTTCTTCGTAGGAATTAGACACTGTTTCTTATCCTTAATAAATCTAGAAAAACAGCTATGCCCCAAAGGTAGTACACAGAATAATGAATCAAAAATTTAAAGTATGCTTCAAAAGTATCTGTCTTCTTTTAAAATTCTAAATTAATTTTACTTTACTTTCAATATCATTGTGGTAAAGACCACTACAGAAAAAGAACATCATGTCTAATTACTTTAAAATTATGTTTTCATAGAAAGTACATTAATATGTATTAGACCACTGCTGTTCTCAAAGTGAAAATAGAAATCTTACCTGCTTTTCTTCTTTTTTACAAAATTGAATTTTTGTACATCCACTTTCCCCCTTACATTTACACAAATGCTTGAAGCAGAATTTTTGCATAACAAGTTTGCAAGTCTCCAGCAAATCAGTTAGACTAGAGTCTAAAAAACCTCTTTCCTAAACTCTGTTATTCTCTTTAACATAGTCAAAACACACCCAATTGTTAATAAAAAATCTTTTTATATCTTTAAAAATTGAAGGCTTTACAAATTGAGGCCCAGTCAGGAAGAGAAATCATAGATTAATTTGAATGGGAAATCTTATATAAAGAACTATTAACCAGTTAGCAGGAGATTACACTATGTGATGAATAGGCAATAAAGATAATTATGAAGAACATAGGAATACAGATATAGGGAGCAGGCATATCTCATACGGCTAGTGTAGAGTCCACAAAGAAGGAATAAAGTTGAGAGGAGTGGCCCCACCCACTAAACTGAAATCTAGCTCTCTGGAGAAGGGCTGGCTATAGCCTACTGGACCACTGAGAGGTATGTTGAGATGAGTGCCCCACAGTGAGATTGGCAAATGAGAAACTGTCCATTGGAGAGAGAACTTGCCAGAGAGTTGCTTATTTGGGGTGCTGTTAAAATAGTCTGGTAAGTAAGCATAAAATGATCAAGAAACTGGTAGACACTGGGAGGTGCACAAGAGTTAAAGGCAACAAAGGTAAATACTACAACATACATAGTCCTACAATAATAGTAATAACAATAACCTATGAATGGCTACATAGACATGCAAGCTGAACAAGTATGCAGAGGCGAATGGAACTGTTCCCATGAACATACACAAAGGTTGGAAAAAGTTCATGAAAAATGGAATGAAAAGATAATGAAATTTTTCAATAAACTTCTGAATCCCCTCATATCATATATAAGTTTGACAGAGGATATTTCTACATAGGTTTTTATATGTGCTGCAAATAAATCCACGAGTATAGTAGAGCACACAGGGAGTTGTTGTTGTTGTTAAATACTGTCAAGTTGGTTCCAACTCGTAACTACCCTTTATAGGGTTTCCAAAGCTGTGAATCTTGTGAGCAGAAAGCCTCTTCTTTCTTCCAAGGAAAGTCTGTTGGACTTGAACTTATGACCTTGTGGTATGAAGTTTAATGTTTATCCTACAGAGCCACCATGCTAGATGGGCAGTAAAATTATGAAAACTTGTTAGCCATAACTGAATACCTTGAGGGAATTAATCACTGAGCCCGAGGTCTCAGGACCATAGTCTGAAAGGACTTTAAGGTCACTGGATATGACATAGTGCACAAAGACAATGTCCTGCATTGTAGAGCATGTGAGTATCAACTAGTGTCTTCAAAGCCATGAGTGGCCATCTGAGGTACAACTATTTGTTTCTTCTATATGAAGGAAAGAAAAGTACAGAAAATTGAAAATACATGGACATTATTAGCTTTTGTCTGTGGAAATCTGAGTTGGTTGCACTTAACTGCACAATATAGCATAAATCTATAGACTAAGAGGTAAATTAAAAGCTAAGATAAAAATGTAGAGTGCATGTAATACTGCATTCCTTATCTCTTCCTGCAGCTGTTTTTTAGCAGTCTAAAACAATATAAATTTATTACCTCATGGGTCAAAAATTTGAGCATGGCTTACCAGAATTCTCTGTTTCAAGGTCTCTCACAAGACTACAATGAAGGTCAAGACCATAGTCTCACTTTAAAGTCTGCTGGGAAAAGAACCATTTGCAGGCTCCAAAAGGTAATTCTTGACTGATTTATTTTCTTCATGGTTGTTGGTCTAAGCCTCAGTTCCTAACTGACTGTGGACTGGGTGACCCTCTTAGTTCCTTCCACATTGACTTCTTCATAGGGCATCGTATGGTGGCTTGTTTCATCAGAGAAAGCACACAGAGAATCCAATGGGTGCAAGCAAGCTGAAAGTCACCATCTTTTGTAGCCTAATTTTAGAAATGACATACCATCCTTTTATATTTCCTATATTTTAGGAGCAAGTATTCTGTTCAACCCTAAGGGGATTACACAATAAGTAAATGCTAGGACAATTTCAAAAGATACTTAAATGTATTGAATGAATTAATGGAAATATAAGAGGATGGTTTTTATAACGATTAGTGTTATCAGTTATCAGAATATAAATTCCATTTTGATCGCTATTTTAAATCCTTACTAGGGCAAATTACCTGCTTTCTCATCTAATTTGATCATTGGAATTTGGCATTAATCTGGCAAGTCTCACTCTTGGGATTAGAATCCCTGAACACCAAGGACTAAGGTTGATGTTATTATTCCCAGTATCAGAAATTCCAGTAACCAGATTCCTATATTCCAGTAATTAGATTTCTATGTAGTTATCTTTACCATTGTTGTTGTTATTGTTAGGCACCATCGAGTTGGTTATAACTCATAATGACCTTATGTACAACAGAATGAAACACTGCCAATCTTGCAACAACTTCACAATTGTTGTTAAACACTTGAATCCTTTGCTGATGACACTGTGCCAATCAGTCTTGTTGCGGTCTCCCTCTTTTTCTCTGACCCTCTGCTTTACCAAGCCTGATGCCCTTCTCTAGGGACTGGTCCCTCCTGATAGCATGTCTGAAGTATGAGAGATGAAATCTGACCATCTTCGCTTCTAAGGAGCATTCTGGTTGTATTTCTTCCACCACAGATTTGTTTGTTCTTCTGGAAGTCTATGGTATTTTAAATTTTCTTCTCCAACACCATAATTCAGTTGCATCATTTCTTCTACGGTCATCCTTATCCGTTGCCCAACTTTTACATGAATATGAGGTTACTGAAAATACCATGGCTTGGGTCAGGCGCACCTTAGTCCCCAAACTGACGTCTTTGCGCTTCAACACTTTAAAGAGGTCTTGTGTTGCAGACTTGCCCATTACTGTGTCTTGTTTATTGGTTTTATCACTATGTCTGTACCAGGTACAGCCATTTGCTGAGCTGTTGAAGACCACACCTTGTCTATTGAGCCAACTTTTTGTTGTCAGCCTTCTGTGAAAGTACCATCTTTGATACAGTACTCATCACTCCTTATTACTTAAAAAAATTCAAATTTTTTTGCTCATTGAGCTTGTGTACTGGTGGTTGGAGAGGCTTATGTTATGTTATGTCCTTACTCTAGAGTCCTGTGTGGCACTGTAAGATAAGCACTGGACTGCAAAGTTGGTTTGTTCCAAAAGATTGTCTGTTCAAACTTACCAGCTCCTCCTTGAAACACTATGAGTCTGAACCAACTTGAAGACACTTAACAACAATAACCCTAACTCCACACTTGACCAGCATTCTTGGAATTAGATCATCATGACCATAGAAAAGTGGAGGACCAGAGCATTTTCAGTGTTTTGATATTAAAACGTTGAGACAGATCCAGAAGTAGCTTTGTAATATAATACAATATAATACAATACAATGTAATATACATACAATACAATGTAATGTAATGTAATATAATATATTATGTGTTGTTGTTGTTGTTGTTAAGTGCTGTTGAGTTGGTTCTGATTTATGGTAACCCTATACAGAGATTCCTAGGAGTGGCTGATGAACTTGAACCATGACTTGTGGTTTAAACTATAGACTTTGTGTTTCAAACCAACTTTACAGTCCAATGCATTAACCTGCAGTGCCACACCAGAAATCTTTATACATCACATACATAGTATGTATGTAATTTAGTAATATGTATGAGGGTGAGTCAAAAATTATCTGCACTCTGATGGTAAAATTTATTTTAATCAACTTTAAGAAAAGGTACGTACATCATTTTTGACACAATCTCCTTGCTTTTCAGTGCACTTTGTTATTCTGTCAACAAATTTTTGTATTCCCTTGTTAAAAATTGTTTTAGGCTGAGTTGCAAGCCACAAATGCCTTCATCAGAGTTGAATCTTCATTGGAGTTGAAGCTTTAACCTCAAGGGGCTACTTTCAGGGATCCATATAGGGGAAAGTCCAGTGGAGCAAGATCAGGACTATAGGGAGGATGATTTAACACTACCAAATGAAGTTTTTGCAGAGTGTTAACACTGTGGATAGAGGTAGGTGACGTGCCTTGTCATGTAAGATCACAAGCCCCTTGGATAGTAATACTCTGAGTTCAACTGAAAGTTGAGGCTTCAGCTCTTCAATGAGCATTTCACTGTAAAGAGCACTGTTGATTGTTGAACTATTTTCCTGATAGTGTTCCAATACTGACCCTTGAGAATCCTAGAAAACTGTAAGCATCAATTTTCCAGCTGATGGTTAACTTTTGAACTTTTTCTTGGTCAGTGATTGAGGATGTTTCTATTCTATACCCTGACATTTACTCTTAGGCTCATAATGATTAATCCATGCCTCATAACCAATAATGATTTTCTTAAAGAAACTTTTATGTTCCTTCAAGTGTCAGTCCAAATTTTCTTTGCATATGTCCAGACAGTTTTGTTTATGAACTTCTGTGAGTTATTTTGGTACCAATCTGACAAAATCTTTTCAAAATTCAAGTCTGTCATGGATTATTTCATAGGCAGAGCCAGCGATGATTTGCAAATTATTTGCTACATAATACACTGTGACTCATCTATTCAACAGAATCATTTCACACGCACGCACAATGGATGGACATTTTAACATAACCAGAGTGCAGATCATTTTTGACTCACCTTCACATATATATATATATATATATATATATATAATTCAACTGTGGATATAGGAGTAAGCATAGCATTTAAAGAAAAAATGTTTATGAGACTAAATTTATGAATTTTCATTGGCAAACTTGAAATGGAAGCTAAGAATGTTCAGAAGAGTTCTGCGAGGCAGGAAAGAAACTGTTTTGCACTAGAAACTAGTCATAATGATTAACAATTTTCCTATAGAGACTACATTCAGCCTCTTGTGCTACTGGAACTTTGTCATTTTTAAGGTCAATTCCATTAACCCTTCTCTCTTCTGGAAATTGCTTGCCACAACAGGACAGGAGTTTATAACATGCATGCTTGATAGTTTATGAAGAGTCAACTGCATACTTGGACCTTTACATGAATGTAGAAGTCCTTATTCTCACTAGGTGTTATTAGAGAATAAACCTCTATGAGTTTAAGAAGCCCCACCCATAACGTAGATCCAACTTTGATTCTTTTAAATTATTCTAATAATCACTCAAATCTCTTCATTCCCAGCTCAAACCTCAAATTACTATTTCATAAGAACTGAAAGCAAATTCCTGATACTTTCACTTATGAATGATGAAACTTCAAACTTTGGAAAGCCTTTAAAAATGATCCATTTCTCCTACTCACCAGCTTGGTTTTCACTCTCTTATTTTTACAAGGGTTATAAGAATGTTGGTTCTAATATGGAGTGATTCATATAACCAATCCTTGGAAACCCTATCCAGGGTCACTATGATTTGAAACCAACTTGACAGCTGTTTGTTGTTATGTGCTGTGGAGTCGGTTCCTACTCATAGCGACCCTGTTTCCGAGGCTGTAAACCTTTACGGGAGCAGAAAGCCTCATCTTTCTCCTGTGGGACAGCTGGTAGTTTCCAATTGCTCATGCTGAGGTTAGCAGCCTGATTCGTAACTACTATGCTACCAGAGCTCAGTACTTAACCACAATATGACTAATCACAGAAAACCTGAGTCCTACTACTTTTGCCCCTTTCAGGAACCCAAACCAAATGACTCTAGTACACAAGGCAATAGGTACCATGTAACTAAAAACATTGAGAAAGAATGAGTGAGCTCTGTCCTGAAAGAGCATCATCCATCATTTTCTTCACATGCCTAACATTACATGTCCCTGATTGTTGTAGGTAGATTTTGAAAATGACCCCAAAATTTCTGATACCTCTGATGTCCATACTTTGTATAAGTACTCTCTTGAGTATGGGCAAAGTCTGTGAATATGATTGATGTCAGTTTCATGATTAAATTTTGTTACATGGCAAAGGTGATGAATCCCTAATGTGATGTCCAGATTTGATTAATATTCTGGATCCACTGATTTTAAGTTAATCAAGTGGAAGATTAGAATGTGTGGGCCAGACTTTATGAGTCCTTTAGAAGATGGTTTAGAGATATGAAACAAATGAGTCTCTATCTCTTTGGTATTGACTTTGAACAATCTGCTGTGAATCTTATAGTTGTTAGGAATAGCATTCTTCAACAACTGGATGAGCTTGGAAGAAAACTGCTGGTGTATTGTTCAATAGTGACACTATGCCACATTTCATTTTCTGTTTGTTGTTTTGTTTCTGTTTTGTTGTGGTTGTTTTGTATTTTCAGACACAATTTCATTTTTTATTAAATTTCAGTCATTAATAACTGATTCAATAAATATTTGTATATTTATTTTGGTTAGATTTTGATACTTTAAAATTTTGTTTTCTTCCAAATTTTTCTTTTTGTGGTTTCCCTCACTCTTTTCCTACAGTTGAAATATAAGTTTGATTTTAAAGTGGACAATCACCACACTAATATTTATCCCCTTTTTCTTAACTTATAGAGACAATTTTAATGTAATTATACTTAAATGATTCTTATCCCTCTGCCATGGATACCTTTAAGGTCACTGTTTCTGATACCATCTTATTCCTTCAGAGGTATTACCCAAAATAGCAATAGGTATTTATTTATTGCTTAAATATGATGTGAAAATGTTAAAATCCCACCAGACTGAATGGATTTACACATATATAAAAATTCATTCTATATTCTCTTCCATTTTTCATATTTTAGTTTAACATTTTCATTTATGATGTTCAAAGCTCCTTAATCTCATTTCCTAATCACTCTGAAATTATGCCGAGAAAGGCTTACATTGTTTGACTGAGTGAACTAAGGTTAGAAAATCTGTCCCAGGTTTCCTTGTAATTATCAGATTCCTGGCATGTCACAGTAGGTTAAGCACTGGACCACAATGGCAGTTTGAACCATGAGGTTTTCAGTTCAAACTCACCATATGCTCCTTGGAAACCAGATACAGGGAGCTATGAATTGGAACCAACTTGATGGCACTTAACAACGACAACAGCACACCTATTATGGCGTCCCTTACTTAACCTGGATCGTGACACTCCTTAATATAACATCAGGAACTAGTTCTATGAGCATTTTCAATAATAGAAATGAAAAGCTATTTCTCAGTAACAAATGATTGGAAACTAAATTCTGCAAATCCATAGCTTGGCTGTTTTTTTTTTGTTTTGTTTTGTTTTTTGGGGGGTGGGGTTTGTTAACTACACTGTTGTACTTAAAATTAAATCTTCTCCTGAGCTCACAGCTGGTATTACAAACATTGCTAATTGGACAGACTGAGGTGTGAAACTAAATATATACGTTGTCATTTTATTCAACAGTTTCTGTAAAATAGATTGCAGGTAAATCGGCAGACGTTAGCAAAGCTTTCAAGAAAGTACACAATAGCATGTTAAAGCCTCATGATGGATATGTTTCCCTTCAAGAGCTAAGCAAACATCTGACTTTTGTAGCCATTAATGAAGCTGTATAGATTTGTCATGCTGAAAACAAATGGAACTTTTCCCTTATGCACTTTTGAAAGTTTTGATTGCTATTTGGGTAATACCCTTCTCCACTCCTCCCCAAGTTTCTTCTCCTTTCAACATTATGATGGAAATAATAACTATTTCTCATCAAATAATTCCCATGTATATATATATATATATATTTTTTTTTTTTTAATTTTTAAAAAAAATTTTTTTTAAGACTTTCATTGTATCCATCCGTAGGAGAAGCTTCTTAAATGTGTGGTTAATGACCAAACATGTAGGCAATTATAGTTTTTTTAGTACTTAATTTTTTTGTTGTTGTTTTTCATTCTGGAGTTTCAACTAGGCAGAGGCATTGGAAATGAAGCATTTAGAATGTTAAATAAAAGAAAAGCTTTGTCAACATCCTCTTGGGACACAGTGAGATATTTACTTATGTGGTGAAATATTCCTGTTCTAAACCATTATATCAACAGTACTTAACAACAACAACAACAACAAATTATACCACCACTCATGTGTCAGTTTGCTGTGCTGTCTGACTTGTATGGTGCTGTGATGCCACCGGTATTTTAAATAGCAGCAGGGTCACACATGGAGGACAGATTTCAGCAGTTTCTAGACTAGAAGGAAGGAGAGGCAAACCACTTCTGTCCCAGCTCATAGTTACCCTGTATATGGTTTCCAACGAGCATCTGGTTGACCTTGCAGTTAGCAGTCCAGTGTATATCCTACAGCACCACACCAGGCTAGAAACCTAAATTCAGGGTGCTGGTTTTATAATCATAGAAGTTAGGATTGATAAAATATCACAAAAGGGAGGATGATTCACAAAATGGTGGGCAACTGCATTTAACTGGGAATCAAGGCCTAGCCAAGTTGACACATAAAGAAAAAAACATTTCAATCCATGAAAATTACCATTGTATGAATAGTTAACTGACTATTGTTATTACACGTACAATGATTCTCTAGTTAAAAAGAAACATAATGGTTTTATTTGTTAATTTTTTTTTAAAGCCAAAGGTAGATGTATCATTGGACTGTTCTACTGTCTTCTCTGACCTCAGTTTTGCTTTCTCAGATACTTTCATTATTCTTTCCAATAATTTTCTACCTTAACTTTTAGATTCCCATTTATGCATAACATTTTTAGCTAACTTATTATGTCATTATATTATAGGTTTAACTCTTTTTTCTTTTTTTTTTGAACATTATGAGCACCTTCTACTTGACTGACCCATAGTGCATTCTTCAGTAAAATTCTTATCTATTCATATTAGGGGATGCTAATAGGATTGAGGAGTCCTGGTGTGGCTCTGCAGATGAATGCACTAGACTGCAAAGTCAGTTTGAACCACTAGATTGGAGGTTCAAGCTCGCCAGTACGTCCTCAGAAACCCTATACAGGGTCTCTATGAGTCAAAACTGACTTGACAGCAATTACCAGCAAATAGTATTAAGGAATTCGGCTGTGGTGCTGTAGGATAGGCACTGGACTTCTAAACATGAGGTTGGTGGTTCAAACCCATCAGTTGCTCCTTGGAGACTCTGTACAGAATAGCTATGAGTTGGAATTAACTCAACAGCACTTAACAACAACCAAAAAGTAGGACTGAAGTACATCTTACTCTACTAAATTCTTAATAGAAGTGAGATTATTTTTTGAATGCTTGATTACTAGGTTCAGTATGTTTTGATCTGCATTATGTTTAGATAGTGTTGAGGTCCCAAAAGCTTTGTTTCATCCAGGGTATTAAGGTCATCTCTATGATCATGAGGCAGCTCTTCCTCAGTTGTATTTTGAGTGCCTTCCACTCTGAGTGACTCATTTTCAGAAACGATTTTACATATTTTACTAGTATTCATACAGTTTTCAGTGACTAATCTCTGAAATGTGTACTGCATATTTCTTCTTCCTATTTTGTTCGTACTCTGGAAATTTTGCTGAAACCTCTCCACCATGGGTCATCCTGTTGCTTTGAAACACCAGAAGTATAGCTTCCAGCATCACAATATACAAGCCACCATATAGGACAAAATGACAGACTGTGAGGTAATAGAGAATTCTGTTGTTGTTGTTTGGTGCCATCGAGTTGGTACCGATTCATATCAACCCTATGCACAACAGAATGAAACACTACCAGGTCCTGGGCCAACCTCACAATTGTTGCCATGCTTAAGACCACTGATGTTGCCACTTTGCCAGTCCATCTCACTGAGGGTCTTCTTCTTTTTCCCTGACCCTCCACCTTACCAAACATGATCTCCTTCTCCAGTGACTGGTCCCTCCCAACAATATGTCTGAAGTATGAGAGACGAAGTTTAGCCATGCTGGCTTCCAAGGAGCACTTTGGCTGTGCTTCTTCCAACACAGATCTATTTGTTCTTTTGGCAGCTCATGGCACTTTCAATATTCTCCTCCAGCACCATAACTCAAAAGTATCAATTCTTCTACCATCTTCTTTATTCACTGTCCACCTTTCACATGCATATGAGGTTATTGAAAATACCATGGCTTGAGTCAGGTATGCCTTAGTTCTCAAGCTGACATCTTTGTTCTTCAACACTTTAAAAAGGTCTTGTGCAGTAGATTTGCCTAATGCAATACTTGGTTTGATTTCTTGATTGCTGCTTCCATGAGTGTTGATAGTTGATCCAAGAAATATGAAGTCCTTGACAACTTCAATCTTTTCTCCATTGATAAACTGTTGTTTATTGGTCCAGTGGTGAGGATTTTTTTTTTTTCTTTACATTGAGAAGCAATCCATGCTGAAGGCTATGGTCTTTGATCTTTATCAGTAAATATTTTAAGTATTCTTCTCTTTCAGCAAGTAAGGTCGTATCATCTGCACAGTGTAGGTTGTTAATGAATCTTCCTCTAATCCTAGTGCCATGTTTTCCTTCATATAAGCCAGCTTCTTGAGTTATTTGCTCAGCATACAGGTTGAATAAGTATGGTGAAAGAATACAAATCTGTCGCACACCTTTCTTAATATTAAACTATTATGTGTTCCCATGTTCTGTTTGAACAACTGCCTTTTGGTCCATAAACAGATTCCTCATGAACACAATTAAGTGTTCCGGAATACTCATACTTCACAATGTTGTCCATAGCTTGTCATGATCCAGACAATTGAAAGCCTTTGCGTAGTCAATAAAGCACAGGTAAACATCTTTCTGGTGTTCTCTGCTTTCAGCCAAGATCCATCAGACATCAGCAATGA
>NW_006408587.1:11636127-11642010 GCF_000296735.1 Chrysochloris asiatica
GTCTTCTCAAGCTGATCTTTGAAATTTTCTATTCAGCTCTTGGACCTCCTCATTACTTCCATTTGCTTTAGCATCTCTGCACTGGAGAGCAAGTTTCAGTGTCTCTTCTGACATCCATTTTGATCTTTTCCTTCTTTCTTGTCTTCTTAATGACTTTTTGGTTTCTTCCTGTATGATATTTATGATGTCATCCCACAACTCTTATAGTTCTGTCTTTATTGTTTTATGTATCAACTGTGTTCCTCAGATGATCTTTAAATTCAGGTGGGACATATTCAAGGTCATATTTTGGCTCTCATGGACTTGATTTCATTTTCTTCAGCTTCAGTTTGAATTTGCATATGAACAATTGGTGGTCTATGAGCTTTACTCCCATGGGCTTTACTCTATCATGTCATCATGGTCAACTCTACTTTGAGGAGGCAGCTCTTTCCCAGTCACATTTTGAGTGCTTTCCAACCTGAGGGACTCATTTTCTGGCACTATATCTGTTGGTGTTTCTCTGCTATTTATAAGGTTTTCAGCAACTAAATATTCAGAAGTAGTTCATCACTCCTTCTTCCTAGTCTGTCTTTATCTAGAAGCTCATCTGAAACCTGTCCATCATGGGTGACCTTGCTGATATTTAAAATACCAGTGGCCTAGCTTCAGAATCACAGCAACTCACAAGCTACCACAGTATGACAAACTGACAGATAAATGGTGGATAGAATAGTTTGGGGTCTTAAATATTAGCATATGTAAAAACTATTAACACAATGTCTGAAAGCTGAAGGCCATTGAGTTGATTCTAACTCATGTTACCTTATAGGATTGAG
The DNA here is from genome assembly GCF_000296735.1 of Chrysochloris asiatica. NCBI lineage: Eukaryota > Metazoa > Chordata > Mammalia > Afrosoricida > Chrysochloridae > Chrysochloris > Chrysochloris asiatica. Next base: position 11,636,946 of record NW_006408587.1, read on the forward strand.
TAGAACTGCTGTACAGGGTTTCTAAGTGGTTAATTCTTATGGAACCAGATTGTCTCATCTTTCTTCTACGGAGTGGCTGCTGTTCATACTGCTGACCTTTCAGTTTGCAGCCTGTAGTGGACTGGGTTCTCTAGGAAAACAGAACCAGTGAAGCTATACATATATATCTGTAAAGAGAAGTTTATATCAAGGGAATGACTCACATAATTGTTGTTGTTGCTGTTAAGTGCCGTCGATTTAGTTTAGACTCATAGCAACCTTGCTGGTGGATTTGAACTGCCAATCTTGTGGTTTGCAGTCTTGTGCTGATCCACAGCACCACATAAGAAATTCCACATCATTGTAGAAGTGGGGAAATCCCAAGTCAGTGGTTCAGATGAACTAAGATTGGCAGATCAGACAGAAGGCAGGCAGGTTTGGCAGATGGCAGATTGGTGACTCCCAGGATTGGCAACCAATACAGTCAGCCAATGACAAAAGTCCAGTGTACTGGTGGTCAGATGTTGAGCTAGATGTAGAGCCCACACCCAGCGGAAACCATGCAATCTTTTCCAACTGACCAATATATTAGAAGCTAGCCATGCCCCTGAGGAAACTTCCTTTCAATTTATTAGTTGCTCACAGCTAATCTCATCATGAAATTGATTGCATTATATTAGATCTCATCATGGGGGATTACTGCGTCTTAACCAGCAAATGAAACAATGGGCTGAAATGTAACAACAATTGTGAGGCTAGAGCTTTATTTTGTTATGTATAGAGTTGCTATGAGTTGGAACCAACTCCATAGCACCTAACAACAGCAACAGTAAAGTGTCTGATGTACTCTTTCTCATGTCTTATTGAAATGATAAGGGTACTCTGAATTTATTTCCCAGGTGCCTAAATATATATGAGGGTCTTCAAATAATTCATGGAAAAATGGAATGAAGAAATTCAATTTTTCCATGAAGTTTTTTGAATTTTCCACATGTATATCTACTAACTCAATTATATGCCATTATCTTTGTGTATATATCCTCATGTATTCATTCTATATATATCTCATTATGTTTTAATTCCATTGACTTTTTGAACCCTCTTTACATATATACATGTTATTGCTGATAAGTGCCGTCAAGTCAGTTCTGATTCATATTAACCCTATATAGCAGATGGTGGCTTTGAACCACTGACTTTATGGTTAGCAGTCCAGTGCTATCCTACACACCATACCAGGACTCCTGTATATATGTATATAAATAGACATATTTTCAATTATATCTGAATTACTTTAAAAGTTCAATGGAAGAATTTTTTTTAAACTAATGTTCATTAAAAATATGTGATCTACCTAAATTCGCATTAAACATTTAATAAGAAATAGAGGACATTGAGAATAATATAGTTTATTTAACCATTATATCCAAAGTATTTGTTGTTGTTGTTAAATGCCATAGAGTTGGTTCCAACCCATAGCAAATCTGTATAGGATTTCCAAAGGGCAGCTGGTGAACTTGAACAGCCGACCTTGAGGTTCAAATCAGCTTTGCAGTCCAACATATTAACCTACAATGCCACACACACCAGGACTATAAAATATATTAAGGTGCTATTTTGCTTTTTATATGTTTAAAAAATACTGTTTACAATTATTTTATTATTATTATTATGTTATTGTTGTTAAGTGCCATCAAGTAGGTTCTGACTCATGTTGTTGTTGTTGTTAAGTGCCGTTGAGTCGGTTCCGACCCATAGCGACACTGTACAGGGTTTCTGAGGGTGTAAATCTTTATGGGAGTAGAAAGTCTCATCTTTCTCCCGCGGAGCGGTTGGTAGTTTCGAACCGCTGACCTTAAGGTTCGCAGCCCGATTCGTAACCACTACGCTACCAGAGCTCCTTATAGCTACCTTGTATAAGGTTTACAAGGAGTGGCTGATGAGTTTGAACCACCAAACTTGAATTTCAAATTGACTTTGTGGTCGAATGCTTATCCTACAAAGCTACACCATTTTAATGCAAAGTAGCAATGTTTTAAGTACTTAGTTGCTACACATAGCTAGTGGCTACTATAGAGGTAGTTTTAACCCATTAATGGAAAAATGAAAATGAGTATAGAAGCGGAGTCTTGTGTGGTACTGTAAGATAAGCGCTCCACCACAAGGCTGGTTTGAACCAAAAGGTTGGTGGTTCAAACTCACCAATCACTCTTTCTATACTATACAGGGTTGCTCTGAGTCAGGACTGACATGACAGTTCTTAACAACAACAACATAGAAGCCATGGTGCACTGTTCCCTCATATCTTTCTAATGCTTACTTTATATTCCAGGAAACAATGCATCATCATCTGTCTTCATCTGATTTAACTAAGATGTATTTATTGAATGTCAGGCTCCTCAAATCCCTGTATAAAGTGTTTCACCAGAGGAAGGGATGGAAAGGCAATGAGAGAATCTAAAGCAAAATGAAACAAGCAAATGCACAGCTCTGTCCTGATAAGCATATATTTTTTAAAGAGGTCCATGGTGGGTTTAATGGAAACGTTTTACTATGCTTTTCCTGAAAGTGCTTGTTCTGCTTCAGGGCTCCATCCTCTCTTCGATTAGTGAACATTTCTTTTTAGTACCGGTGGATTGTTAATCAATACATTCTCTTCCTAAAGCTATTGTATGGTGTATTTCCATTCTTTCTGTTCTTTTTCTGTGACAGTTCAATAGGAAAATGGGGAGATAAACAAGAACTGCTAGAAAACTATCACAGTACCTCTTTAAAGGCTCTGCTATAATTCTCTGTAATCTAGAAGAATATTTTACCAAAACAGCAAGTTCAATGACACTGTGATGTTGATCTTTGCCACTCTCCCTTTTATTTTAAACATTTGTTTAACCTTCTGATCAACTTGTAATTATATGCCAGACAGCATTATCTGGGTTGACATTCACTACTTTCTTAATGTCTTTGTTTAAAACCATTTTAAAAAACATCTTGTTCATTTTATTTTCAATGTTTCCCTATAGAAATATAATCTTCAGGGATTTTTTTCTGAATAAAATGTATGAATATGCAACAAAAGAAGTAATTAATTCAGTGAATTAACCATATCATTATGTTTAGTAGTCAGGTATGTTATATCTTTTCTTTGATGTGAGTCTCCACTGGGAACAATCTATCTCATCCGTCATTGCAATGAATTTTATTAAAAATTAAAAGTCCCCAATCTGTAATACAGCTAAAGATCAAGGGCATGTCTAATAATATTTTATTCAGATTTCAGCTGTGCTTTGGCCTTTAAATAGTCTACCTTCCTACTACAGTGCCATTTCAAGATAGCAATTCTTGTTTTAAGTTTAGATCTCTATAGAGAAACAACTCAGAATTAATAGCTGATATTTTAGGTTTCTGTTATCACATATTTAAAAGCAAGTTGTTTTCTTAATGACTGCAGTGATATATTTAGCAGAATGATCCGAAATGACACTCTATAAAAATATTGAGCAACATGCTTAGTGGCTATAAAACAAAGTGCAACTCTGTACTGAGTCTCTAATTAGAGTCAAGAGAATCAACTCTGGTTTGATATCATGCACCACAAGATGAATTTGAGACTCTGATTTGAAGAAGGAAAGCACTTCTGAAGGCATTCTCTGGGTATGGAGCATAGCTTTCCACTGAGGACTGCAAAGAGTACTAAAAATTATACAATCACTACTGGCTCTGTTTCAGGTGTCTTTTTTAATTTCCCTGAATTCCTTGTACGATACAATTATTTTACCAACACAATGGAATTTACTGATCTATTCTCTATTGTGGAGTCCTGGTGCAGTGCTGTAGGATAAGCACTGGACTACTAACCACAAGGTCGATGGCTCAAACTGACTGTGACTCCTTGGAAACCCTATACAGGGTCATTATGAATTGGAACCCACTTAACGGCACTTAAGAACAACGTTCTTTGTTGTTAAGTGCTGTTGGGTTTGACCTTTAGCAACCTTATGTCTAAGAGACCAAAACACCACATATTTCTGTGCCATTCTCACAATCGTTGCCAAATTGCAGCCACTGCGTAAGACCATGTTTCTGAGGTTGTTCTTGTTTTTTGGTGTCTGTTTTACCAAACATAATGTCCCTCCTGATACCAAGTCCAAAGTTAAAAGAAGTCTCACCATTTTCACTTTTAAGGAGCATGGCAGTACATTTTCCAAAACAAATTTATTCTTTTGTCAGAAGATCGCATATTTAGTATTCTTCACCAACACCGTAATTCAAAAGCAGCAATTTTTCTTTGGTCTTGTTGAATAGTATTCAGCTTTCACATGTATACAAGACAACTGGAAATGCCATGGCTTGGGTAAGGTACCCTTAATCCTGAAAGTGACATCTTTTCTTTTTAACACTTTCAAGAGGTCTTTTGCAATAGATTTACCCAATAAAATATGTCATTTAATTTATTTACTGTGGCTTCCATGGATTTGTGATTGTGGATTCAAGTAGAATGAAATCCTTAACAATCTCGATTTTATTGGTCTAGTTGTGAAGATTTGTATTTTCTTTATGTTGAGGTATCATCCATACTATAGTGTTGCGGAAAGCCTCATCTCTCTCACATGGAGTGCCTGGAGGATTTGAGCTGCTGACCGCGGGGTTCGCAGCCAGGTTTTTTTGCGTTTTTTTTTCTTTTCTTTTTTTTTTTAATCACTACACTACCAGACCTTTCTTGAAGACGGCAGATCGGGTAGACGTGTATTGAAGAGTTCGGTCAACAACAACACGGAATACCAGGTCAAGAGGACTCATGAGTTGGTGTTGGAACTCTGTAACAAATATAAAGGTATGTTGGAGGTTCGGAGGGTTTATAGCTGAGGAATTTGCAGGAGAATCCAGAAATTCATTATTTTCTGGATCAAGACACACAGCTGTTCCAGGAGCCGCCATCTTGGGAAAGTTTATCTTAATTGTACCAGGAATGATAGGATTAGGAGAGAACATCTTGATTGTATCTTGATTATATCTTATATATATCTTGATTATATCTGGATTGATAGGATTATACCAGGATTGATAGGATTAGAAGAGAACATCTTGA
>NW_006408587.1:11645783-11660588 GCF_000296735.1 Chrysochloris asiatica
CAAAATTTTATTTGTGTGTAATACTAATGACAATGTTCAATTATTTCCATATTCTTTCAGATCATCTTCATAGGCATGAACCAACATGAATCTTTTCCAGTTGATTGGCCAGTTAGTGGTTTTCCTAATTCCTTGTTTTAGATAGGTTGAGCACTTCCAGTATTACATTCATTTGCTGAAACATTTCAGTTGGTACTTATTCAGTTCCTGGTGCCTTGCTTTTTGCCAATGCCTTCAGTGCAGCTAGAATGTCTTTCATTAATTATATTGGTTCTTGATAATATGATATCTGCTGAAATGCTTGAGTATCAACCAATTCTTTTTAGTATAATGACTCTGTATTCTTTCCATCTTCTTTTGATACTTCCTGCTTCATTTAATATTTGCCCATAGACTTCTTTAATATTGCAATTGAAAACATGATTTTTTTTCTGCAACTCTTTTCAACTTGAGAAATGCCAAATATATCCTTCCCTTTTGGTTTTCTTGCTTGAGGTCTTTACACATTTCATTATATTTTACTTTATCTTCTTGATCAGTCCTTTGGAATATTCTGTTCAGCTCTTTTACTTCAAAATTTCTTCCTTTCTGCTTAAGTCTCTTTGCATTTAAGAACAAGTTTCAGAGTCTCTTATGACATCTCTTTGGTCTAGACATATATAAAGAAAGCACAGTCTCTACTTCAAGGATACTTCACTTTTGTGTTAAAAGTAGACAAATAATTAAAACATTTGATTGAATTTGAAAATAATGTATCTATATTTTTAATTACCCATTCAATTCATCATTAAGAATTATATGCCATTTAATATTTACTTTAGACCTGGAATGTAAGTGGAATTATTTATATCTTATATTAATAAAGTTATCTGTGGTAGATATTATTGTTACAGTTTTATAGATAATAGAGTTTTGGACACATTAAGTAACTTGAGCAGGTGCCTGAGTGAGTAAAAAGGTAGAGTTAGGGTATAGATCAAGCTTTATGAGTACAGTGTCTATGACATCCTTATTTTTTTTTCTACACTTCTTATATTTGTTAGGAAGGTGTATCAAGAAAGAGCAGAGAAGGAGCAACTGCATGGACAAGGTATCAGAGAACAATGAAAAGAGAACATGCAATATGAGCTGAGTCTTAAAAGATGGATAGAATTTCCCTACATGAAATAGTTAGGGTAGGTATTGCAGGCAGGTAGATTGTCTAGTGTAAGACCTAAGAGCGGCATAAGGGTGAAGTGTAGAGTGTGTATAGGAGTATCTTCAAATAAGAATGGAATGATGGATAGATGGAGTTAGCTATTTATAAAAGAGACATGTCATCTGAAGACAAAGGGAAGTGCTCAGATATTTAAAAGTAATAGAGTGATACAATGATATCAAAATTTCTAGCTTGGAGTACTGGTGTGGCATTGTAGGATAAGCACTAGACTGCTAGCTATAAGGTTGGTGGTTCGAACTCACCAGTCACTCCTTGGAAACCTGATATAGGTTGCTATACAGAACAAATTCAATGGTGCTGAACAGCAACAACATCAAATTTCTATCTTCAGTCACAAACAGTAGAGAGGGAACTTACAAAAGTTAGTGGATGATTTTAGGAAAATAGGCTATAATTGATGAACATTTGCCTTACCTTAGAAAAAACTAAGAGGCAAGAGTTTGCCAATATTTTTTAAGTTAGTGGATAAAATTCAATTTATGAGTAAGACTGAATAAAAATACCAGAAATAAAAGACAGTAGTTGCTTTGAGATTCCTCCCAGCAAGCTGCACTGGGACATGAAAATGAGGCCTGTGTTTGAGTTCCCCATTTATCAGTAAAGAAATGTTACAAAAATGCTTACATCCTAAGTGATGGGTATATATATGAACAAGAAGGTTAAAAAAAAAAAAAAAAGAAGAAAGAAGAGAAGTAAATTAGCTTGAAAGTTAATTAAAGGATTCATCATAAAAAGGAGGGAGACAGACAATATACCATCAAGTTTTCATAAAGCCGAAATGTATTCAGTCTAAGTTGATTTTGTTATGAAGACTACATCTATTTTTTTCTGGTAACATATGGTTCTTTTATGAAATTTGCATGACAGCAGATAATGGTCGAGATTTTTTCCTTTTTTAAGGAATTTTATTTGACAAAACACTAAGCTGGCAACTCTATGCCAGCTCTTCAATTTTTATTTGTTTTTGATTGTCTTGATCAGTGAATCATGAAGTCTGGAAATCTTGCTCTAACCTAAATTATAGAAAAATGTTAGAAGTAATCAAGAAAAGTTCACTAATTTTCCAGCCTGCATTATTATATATTATAGTACTTGGGGTAGCCTACCCCTTACTGTTACCAAACTCCTGTTTACAAAAGAAGCATTTGAAATATATATGTGTGTGCATGTGTATGTGTATTTAAGAGTATAAAATAGAGATATTGAGGGTGAGATTGAGGGAGATAACTTAGGTGTTGAAAACGGTTAAATGAAAGGTTAGCAGTTAGAATCCATCCAGAGGAATCTTGGAAGAAACACTGTATTGTCTGCTTCTCAAAGATTACAGCTCTTGAAAATCATATGGCACAGGGCTCAAATCTGACACACATGGAGTTGCCATGAATCAGAATTGACTTGACACAACAAATGTACATGTATGAGGTACAGGTATTTGTATATGTGTGGGTGTATATATGTATAAGGTTCACCAGACACTCCTAGGGAAAAAGATGAGGCTTTCTGCTTCCACCTCAGAAACCCTATGCCAGGTTGCTATTAGTCAGAACCCACTCCACGGTACTCAACAACAGTGTATATTTATAAGTATGGTGGCTCCATATGATAAGCAATGGACTTTGAAGCACAAGGTCTTCGGTTGGAGCCTGCCAGCTGCTCCTTGGAAAAAGATGAAGCTCTTTGATCCTGTGAAGATTTAAAGGCTCAGAACCTACTTGGTGGCACTTAACAACAACTATATATATATATACATGTATGAAGAAGGACATCTCCAAATATTACCATTAAGATAGTTGCGTTTTTATTCATTTCTCCTCAAGGATCCTTTTGAATCTTAAGCTGAAATACGATTCTTTTTCTGAGATATTTAAACACACCTGATCCAAGTAGACTTAAGATAACTGGACTGTTAGTGTGGAGAACACCCAAAGGTTTATGAAGAGGAAAAAGCAGATGCTATTCAATAACATCTGCTCCAAGAACAGTCTGGGGAAAACCTGCAGCTTTTCTGCTGCACCTGCTAAAAGTCGCATCTGGGGAAGCCACCTTTTCAGAAATCCTGAATGGAAACACAAGAATTCAGATGCGTGTTGACCTCTATAAATAAGTTAACTTATATCTGTATAATATATTAGATCAACAATGACATTTAATTTTGTACAGCTCCAATATTTTGGAGGAATTTACCACATCACATGTCCTATTTTCTAATCAAGTTTTCATATTAAACTTGTCATTTGCTAGGAAGAAACAACTTAGTGAATTTAATAAGAGCCAGTAGAGATGTTTTAGTATATTATGTTCATCTATATAATTTGTTTGCAAAAGCCTGTCCAAGCCAGTTTCCAGAATGTAATGATTTTGCTCCAGTCTAATAGTATTTGCAGACAGATTAAAGTTATATCTCTTCCTGTTCACAGTTCTGGACCTGACCTTTCTATGGTTTCAGAGAACTTGAGTGTTTATGATGCCTTGGGTTGATGAGGAAGCCTGTTTCTGTAGTTCCTGGAGCACTGACTATAATAGACGGCCTCTCACAGTAGAAAATACATCATGAATGAGTTGCAGACACTGGAAATATTGCCTTCTTTACAGATGAAACTAACAAAACTAGAAATTAGCAATGTGGTATTTAGGTTTAGCTAAGAAGGTGGGTTATTTCCTTTACTTGTGTTCCCTGTCATCTTGGTACTTATAGTGTGGTCCTTAAGAGAGCAGCCTCTGCATCACCCGAGAGCTTATTAGAAAATGCAGAATCAATATCTGCTTTATTAAAATAGATTCTCAGTTGATTTATATATGCATTAATTAAAGCTTGACTCTCACTGTTTATCATACCTTTTCCATGTTCTGAATTAGAGTTGACACTAGTTTTCTCAGCCCCACATGCTAGGGTTATACATTGTCTGCTGGCAGCACTATTCCCATCCTGTGACTGGAGTCCCTACTCCTAAGAGATATGAGTGTCCAACATGAATACAGGAAGGTTCATCTATGATCTCTATCATCTATGATTCATTTCCCTATTTTTCCAAACAGGTCTTAACTAGCACTAAAGCTCAATTCTCATTATGGTGAAGTTTTCCAAGTAATCTCTCCCCTTCTTGTACAGTAACTTCACTGAGTCAGGAAATTTAGAGTCATGAACATTTTGTATCCACTGCTGTCTAGCATCTTTTCTAGGAGATAGATACCCTTAGCCAGATTTGGGATCATGCTCTTGTCACTCAGTTCCTGATGGCATAAAGAATCATATTGTTAGAACATTTCCTTGGGTCAGTTTCAGGCATACAGATTTGTTAAATCCCAGGAGGTAATTTGTTGATTTGTCACAGCTATCTTGTTTATGACCATCTGCCACACCTTAGTGGCACATTAGTAGAATTAATTTCCTGTCAGGGCTGTGTGTCTGCTCTGGTAGCCTTTCTGAAAGAGAGGATCCTAAATTTATTCACTTCTCTGAAGCTTTGAGCATAAGGAATTTGAATCATGTCATATTGATATGTCATTGGAACGATGTCAACTGCCACTCTTCAACTGTGAATTGGGTTTGCCATACTGAACTCTTCTGTTTTGGACTGTTTCCTAAGAGCAGCTAATATAATCTCCTGTTCTTCCATTCTTACATACTGAGAGAATTACAACAGGGAGGATTTGGAATATTCCTGCAGATTTCCTAGGCTGAATGAGATTTTCTAGCAGGGTTTTGCTATAAATAGCTCTATTATTATTTGCTCTAAACAAGCCTGCTTCTTGTAAGAATTCTCTGCAATGTAGCAACTTTGTAGGTAGCTCTTTGCAAAAGCCTTTCATAGTTTTAACACGTGTGAAGAAGACTTTTCTGCTTTCTGTTGGTCAAACTTGATGTGGGTCTCCCAGGTGTTTTCTGGGTTATTGAGTGATTTTTGATTGCTGTTTGGCTGTCATTCATACATCCTGAAGTATTTATTATTTTAATGCCATAAAGAGATTGTAAGGCCTGAGAGGAGGCCTCTGCCTGTCTTTTACAGTAGTATAACTTAGAGAACATATCTTTGGTCTAGCAGAGCCATCATTTTCAGGCAGTAAAATCCTTATGAAGACCCCCAGTTTCAGATGGCACAGTTTCTCCTAAAAGTCCCCGTGTTTGCACCATTACTTTGTCTCCAGCTTGTGCTCTGGGGGATTCTTCATAAGCAGGTAAAATACGATATGCATCTCTGTACAGACTCAATTTGTTGGTCAAGCATTTCGTATTCCCTTTCTTTGTTGTTGTTAAGTGCCGTTAAGTCGATTCTTGACTCACAGTGACCTTGTATAGGGTTTCCAAGGAGCAGCTTGGGAGTTTGAACCACTGACTTTGCAGTTTAAACCGACTTTGCAGTTCAGTGAAGTAACCCAAAACACCACATCAGGATTCCTTTCTAAAATAGAGAGATCTTTAGAATAGCTATAGAATAGAAAGGATTCCTTTCCTAGAATAGCTTTACATGTAAAAGAAAACTTTGACTAATTCACACCAGCTTCCAGAGTTCTTCCTTACATCTTACCTTTAAGAAATCTGATAGTGTAAGGGTTACAAGTCGGCCTGCTAACCTCATTATAAGCAGTTTGAAACTACCAGCAATTCCACAGGTAAAAGATGAGTCTTTCTGCTCCTGTAAAGATTTACAGCCTTGGAATCACCATGCAGGGTCGCTATGAGTCAGAATCAACTACACGGCACATAACCACCACCACTACCACCTTATCACTCTTAGCAAGCTGACAGTAATGAATACTCTCTATTGAGAACTTCCAACCAAGAATGTCCAGCTAAGCTTCCAAAGCTTTCTTTTGATTTATGGTGTTATCTAATAAATACTATGTAACTTTAGTCTTTCCTTCACCTTCCATCTAATAATTTAATAGCAATTTATGAAAATAAAAGTTTGTATCTACTCTTAGGTGGAATTTAGTCTGAGGTACAGATAAGTGAAACACCAGAGTTTAAGTACTCTTAAATAAGTTCCACTTCTAACCCAAATATTAGCTGGTTTCACCCTGCCTTCCAAGATTTCTGTTAAAGTGACAGACTTTTATTTCTACTTTAAACTGTGTGTGTAAAGATGCAAGAGAGTATCATTCCCACTCTATTGATGACATAAGAGGAAATTCTATCAGAAGACAAAAATGGCAAAGAAATTGAATAAATTACGATTCTAAAAATAACAAGCCCCCCTTAGGAAACAGAGAATTGCACTGCTTTCATATCTGGCCGAGAAGTAGAAGGGGGGAGTAGAAGGAGTAGAAGTTGCAGGCAAGAAGATAACAGCTAACAGAGTTTTAATGATGGCATGTATGCTAGGCTTGTGTGTGGAACCCCTAAGGGATATAAGCACAGAGTCAGTGCACACCCATTACTGTGCAGTGTAGCACTTCACCAAGTACACATAAAATAGGGTGGGACTGTAGTAGTGTGAGACTCTCTATGGGACATATACGCCAGATACACAGAAACTTGACAGATATTCCTGACTTTGGGAGAGTACGAGGGTGACACATTCATTAATTTTAGCCCAATTTTGGACTTTTGGAGTTCTGATCTCCAGAAATAAAACATGATTACACTGTGTAGTTTAAACCACTAAGTTTGTGGTTATTTGGTACAGCTGCATTAGGAAACCAATGCAGCTGGTTGTTGTTAAGTGTCGCCGAGTTGGTTCCGATCCATAGCGATGCTGTATAGGGTTTCCAGGAGCAGCTGGTGAGCTTGAACCGCCGACCTGCAAATGGCTTTGCAGTCTGGTGCATTAACCCACAGCACCACACCAAGACTGTAGGCAGAAGAGCTTAGAAAAGCACACGGGATGCTCCAAACCTTAGGTTAAGTATGAGTCATTTGTGCAAATCACTTTATCATTCCCAGCGTCTTGTCATTTTCCCATATCGTGTTTTCCTATGTTGGAAACAATTCTAATTTCTTACTCTTCTAACTGTTGTGATAAAGAAGACAATGGAAAGGAGGTTTATTTTCCCCTCAGAAGGAGTGGCTGACAGTATTGAGTGCTCCTGACAAGCAGTCATCAAGAGTGCACATGGGCTAGAGTAACAGGAGATAATTGCTAACTTTGGGGATGGCAGTGGCAGAAACTAAATGTCACAACATTTCTAACTTCATTTGAACTCTGTTTTGTCATATTTAGATCAACTTTAATTCCTCAGTCTGTTGAAATGCCTTTAGCCTTTGTAGTATTCACAAGGTAAGCTTGTTTTCCACAAGAAGCCAGAATTCTTTGTTTTACAGATTAAAATAGAGTGATTGTCCAAATTCCAGAATGAGGGGTGGGGGTAGTGAGAGCGGTGAGTGCAGACAGATGACGGCATGCCTAATGTCAGTGAAAAGAAAGGTAGAGGGTATCTGTGAGAAGAGGTAACACCATGGACTAAAGACAAGCAAATATCAACGGAGGAGGCATTGTGCAGGTAGTTCCAGGTATAATGGCCGTGAAGGCAGTGATGGTGGTGAATACACGCAAGAGAAGAAGCTTCAGAGTGCCTGAAAATGAAATATGTTTCAGTAGGGTGGCAGGAGATTAAAAAACAACAAACAAACACATTTATTGAGAAATATGGGAGCCAGGAAGAGATTTACCAGTATATAAAGAACCCTTGGGTATAGGGGAGTCCTGGTGTGGCACTGTGGGTTAATGTACTGGATTGTAAAGTCAATTTAAACTGCAAATAAGGTGGTTCAAACTCACCAGATGCTCCTCAGAAATCCTATACAGGGTTGCCATAGGTCAGAACCATCTTGACAGCACTTAACAACAACAACAACCAGGTATTATAGGAGTCCTGGTGTGTTGCTGTAGGACAAAGCACTGGACCACAAGGTCAGTTTGTACCACTAGGTCGGTGGTTCAAATTTACCAGGTGCTCCTTGGAAACCCTATACAAGGTCACTATGAATCAGAACTGACTTGATGGCACAACAAACAAAACCAAGGTATTATAAGGATATGCAGTGGCTACATACAACAAGTACTGGACTTTAAACCACAAGGTCCACAATTCCAGCCTGCCAGGTGCTCCACAGGAGAAAAATGAAGCTTTCTGATCCTGAAAAGATTTAAGCATTTAACAGCACAGCAGCAGGGTACATTATTGGAATTTAAGGTAGAAATGAGAACGAATGTGTGAGGTGTTTTTTTGTTTTGTTTTCATACATATATATATAGAAGTTGTTGTTGTTAAGTACCGTGGAGTTGGTTTCGACTCATAGTGACCCTGTACAGGGTTTCCGAGGCTGTAAATCTTTATGGGAGCAGAAAGCCTCATCTTTCTCCCGTGGAACAGCTGGTAGTTTCAAACTGCTGACCTTGCAGTTCACAGCCCAATTCATAACCATTACGCTACCAGAGCCTTAGAAACTAGATATTGTATATGCTGTGTTTTAAACCACTAACTTTGTAGTTATTTGGTACAGCTACATTAGCAAACTAACATAGGTTAATGAAGTCTGCAGACAGGATGTACGTATATCTTTTAACTCTGCTGAGAAGATCTAGGAGCAGTGACACTCTAGTAGCACTGAGTACATGATCCAGTCTTTGTTTCTAAGGATGATCTTCTACTAATAGGAACACAGCTCCTTAGAAAAATGGATAATGCTAGGACTAGGTTAGGAAAAGTACATAATAAGCTTTGAACATCTTGTCAAAGAAAAATAAATCATGCCTAAAGGAAACAGAGGTCATATTAAAAGCTACTCTAGAGACCATATATGGGAGAAGAAACCCATCAAAGTAAACATTACTGTTACCATATTTAATAGACAGTTAGCTACTTGTTATTGAATGTTATGTTGTTAGGTGACACTGAGTTGGTTCTGGTGCGTATTGACTTTGTGCACAATACAACACAACACTGACTCATCCTGTGCCGTCCTCACAATCATTATGCTTCTGTCCATTACTGCTGTCACTGTGCATATCCATCTCATTGGGAGTCTTCCACTTTATCAAGCATGATGTCTTTCTCCAAGGACTGGTTCCTTCTGATACTATGTCCGAAGCATGAGAGACAAAGTCTCATCATCCTAGCTTCTAGGGAGCATTTTGACTATACTTCTTCCAGCACAGATTTGTTTGTTCTTCTAGCAGTCCATGGTACTTTCAATAGTCTTCTCCAACACCATAACTCAAATGCATCAATTCTTCTATGGTCTTCCTTATTCATTGTCCAACTTTCACTTACATATGAGGTATTTGAAAATACCACTGATAGGTCACATGCACTTTAGTCCTCAAACTGACTTTGCTCTTGAACACTTTGAAAAAGACTTGTGCAGCAGATTTGTCTAATGCAATATATAGTTTGATTTCTTGACTGTTGCTTCCATGAGTGTTGATAGTGGAACTCTGAACATTTCAGTCTTTTCTCAACCATTTATATGATGCTGTTTATTTGGTCCAATGTTGAGGATTTTAGTTTTCTTTATGTTAACGTGCAACCCGTACCAAGGCTGTGGTCTTTGATCTTCATCATTAAGTATTTTAAGTACTTTTCACTTTCAGCAGGCAAGGTTGTATCAGCTGCATATCACAGGTTGTTAATGAGTCTTCATCTAATCCTGATGCCATGTTTTTCTTCATATAATCCAGTTTCTCAGATTGTTTGCTTAGCCTATATTGAGTAAATGTGGTGAAAGAATAAAACCCTGGCATACACCTTTCCAGATTTTAAACCATTCAGTGTCCCTTTATTCTGTTGGAACGACTGCCTCTTTACAGTACATATAGTATACATACAGTACTTACAGTGTTTATAGATATTTACAGAATCTCCCTTAAAATACTTTATTGGATTCATTAACAAGGGAGACACAGTGACTGTATGGTAGAGAAACCTAACGGACAACAACTTGACCAGGTGATAAAGGTAGCATATGCAGTGTTGGGCTGGTCATCATGATGTGCCTCCTGCTATGATTCCCTGAGTACAACACAGAATCACTTTTGCAGCATTCCAGCCCTGGGTGCTTGGCCTAAGATTTGTTGTTGTTGTTGTTAAGTGCCGTGGAGTCGGTTCCAACTCATAGCGACCCTGCACAGGGTTTCCAAGGCTGTAAATTTTTATGGGAGCAGAATGCCTCATCTTTCTCCTGCAGAACCACTGGTAGTTTTGAACTGCTAACCTTGCGGTTCACAGCCTGATTCATGGCCTAAGATTAGTCTTGAAAAACTCTCGAATAGATCTTGCTTGTTGGTTGTCTGACAGAATGAGGTGTTTGAACTCTTTAAAATTGTGTCATGAAAAGCAGGAAATGACTGATGAACTGCCCCAGACTGAAGGAGACTGAAGAGACATGGCAACTAAATGCAGTGCATGATCCTAGATTGATTCCTGAGTCAGAATGGAGAAAGAGAAATAGTTGAGTAGTTGAATTTCATATTGGGCTCCATGACTTGAATGGCAATGTGCTGTTCATATTGATTTTCTGATTAGGAGGATGAAAGAGATGTTACGATTATGAGTGTTCTTGTTTTGGGGAAATATATATTGTAGTGTTTGGTGTGGATGGATGCCATATTATATATCTTGATAATTAGTATATTTACAGAGAGTGTTAAAAAAAGCAACAGTAAAATGTTAAGGACATCTGAGCATCTGGGAATATTTGTACAGTTTTTAAAACATTTCTGAAAGTTTGAAACCATTTCAAAATAAAATATAAAATGAGTAAATATAACTTCCTGCATAATTAGAGAACTTCCAGTATGTTTTTTTTTTTTTTTCCAATTTAATGATTTATTGTGAATTATGTGATAGTTTACATGGGAGAACATTAGCTTTACATTCATCATTTCATTGCTATGGTTACAATCCCCACATGCATCATCAACCAACCTGCCCCTCGGTCGTCTGCACACAGCCCCTCTCCCTCTCTGGGTCTAAAGTCCCCAGCTGATCCATCTCTCCAAGTCATCATCTCTGCCTTCATCTCTGACGTCACTGCTTCTCTGGGTAGAGTCCCGTTCTCCGCTCTTCTCCTTCGATAGTCCCAGGGACCTCCACTCCTAGACTGCACAGACAATCACTCCCCTCCTTTTGCAACAAAATGTCCACCTTTACATTTCCAACCCTCACAATCAGTCCTGATAACAATTATTCACTATTGTATCACAAGAGACCTATCCGCATTTCCTTTCATCAGCCTTACCCAGGCAGATTGGATACTACTCAGTGGAGATTCTACCTTCCTCCACACCATCTGGATCTAGACTCCCTCTTGAAAAGTTTTAAACCTGTCACTTCTTACCTTTGTAGTCCCCTCTCCCCCCACTTTTGGGTAGCATATGTCCAAGTTGCCCATCCCTCTCTACTCTGTATATGGAGGAGGTGAGAATGATCCTTGCTGTAAAGATTTGTTCCCTCTGTTGAGTTACTGCATCCATAGGTATAGGTCAAGTTCGTAAAATTGTATCAGATTACTCTTTTTTTCCTCTTTTTTCTTCTTCTAGTTGAGCTCTGATCATCCAGACATTGAAGCCAGGGCAAGTGTGTATTATCTGCAAGTGTGAGTGTTCTTATGCATATGCCCTCTCTTCTTATCAGCTGGATGCTTCACTCTCCACTGTAGTCCTCTGTGGCTATGTCATTGACTCTAGGCCCAAGAGTCCCCAGGTCTTGCAACACTGCTGGCTAACCAGGTCTCCACTCGGGTTCACAAGAGTCTATTTTACATTGTAGGTCTTGGCTCGCAGCTTCATTGCTGTTTTTCCTTCACTTCCCCTTATTGGTGATGAACGTGGTCACCAATCAGAGCATGTATTCCTATTGAGTTTTAGTCTTGGAAGGAGGTTAGCCCTGAGGGGACCCGGTCACTTGCCTTGATGTCTCTTGGGCGAGCAACTTGATTTTGCTTGTAGTATCAGTCGGACTACCATTATTGTTTTGTATTTTGACTGTCAGTCTTTCTTTCAGGAAGTATCTTCTGTTCTTCTGGCCATCCAGGCTGGTCTGCATGTCCTCACTTTCAGCAAGCAAGGTTGTATCATCTGCATATCACAGGTTGTTAATGAGCCTCTCTCCAATCCTGATGCCACATTTTTCTTCATATAACTCAGCTTCTCAGATTATTTGCTCAGCATACAGGCTGAATAAGTATGGTGAAAGATTACAACCCTGTCACATACCTTTCTTAATTTTAAACCATTCAGTGTTCCCATGTTCTGTTTGAACAACCACCTCTTGGTCCACGTACAGATTCCTCATGAGTACAATCAAATGTTCAGGAATACTCATACTTTGCAATGTTGTCCATAGCTTGTCATGATCCTCACAATCAAAAGCCTTTGCATAGTCAATAAAGCACAGGTAAATACCTTTCTTGTATTCTGTGTTTTCAGCCAAGATCCATCAGACATCAGCAGTGATATAGCCCTCATTCCATGGCCTCTTCTGAATCCAGCTTGAACCTCTGGAAGTTCTCTGCCAATGTATGATTGTAGCCATTTCTGTATTACTTTTAGGAAAACTTTACTTGTATGGGATATCAAAGAGATTGTCTGATGATTTCTGCATTCTGTTGGGTCACCTCTCTTTCGAATGGGCACAAATATGGATCTCTTCCAGTCAGTAAGCCTGATAATGGTCTTCCAAATTTCTTGGCAGAGATGAGTGAGTGCCTCCTGTGCCATCTCACTTTCTTGAAAGATTTCTATTTTCATTCCATCAATTCTGACTTATAGAGACCCTGTATAGGGTTTCTGAGGAGAGGCTGGTGAGTTTGAACCACCCATCTTGTGATTAGCAGTCTAGAGTTTGTCCTACAGAGTCACACCAATTCTCTTAATTTAGGAAGCTGGAAGTCTGAGTTCAACATGTCAGGTCTAGGGCAAGGCTATTGGATTTCTGTTGACTTTGGGGGAAGGCCTTTGTCTCTTTTCAGCTGTTTTTTGGTTCCTTGGAGATCTTTTGTGGTGCATCATCTATTTTTTTGTAGCTGTGTTTTCTTAACTGCTTACCTAATCTGCTCTCTAGTATCTCAAGAGATTCACTTAAAAAATGCCCTATTAGCATAACAAAGAAAACCCATTTCTTTCTATATCAAAACACAGGTATAGTAGGATTTACATCTCATATTTTTGAGGGGTACAATTCAAACCATAATAAGAGCAACAATTAAAATGAACAGATTATGTACCAAGGCTCAAAGTTCTCAGAATCTTATTATCATTGTCTGATTCCTTAGTAATTTCAAGATGGGGCAAAAGGATGCAGGTTTTTATGCCTAGAAGTCAGTGTTTTTGCTATCTTCTGCTATTCTTATACATTATTAATCTTTTTTGCCAACTGGTGGTTCCATACAATGAGAACTAGACTGCTAATCACAGGACAGTGGTTTAAGTCTTCCAGTCACTTCCCAGGAAAAAGATGAGGTTTTCTGCTCCCACCAAGATTTTTTTTTTTTTTTTCAAGCTAGAGGAACCCTGCTGAGTGTTGTTATGAGTCAGAACTGACTCCACAGCACTTAGCAACAGCAATAACTTATTCCATAGGAACATGGTGACTCTGTAGGATTATCACTTGACTAAGAACTACATGGTTAGTGGTTCTAGCCCATCAGCTGCTCTGCAGGAGAATGATTAGGCTTTCTATGGCCTCAGAAACCCTATACAGGATCACCATGACTCAGAACCAACTCTACAGCACTTAGCAACAACTTGTTCCATAAAATACAGTGGACTTTTCCCAGTAAAACTTAATGGTTTCCCTTTTTTACAGTGATTTTGCAACAACCGGAAACTTAATTTGTACCTTCTTTTATTATGTCATACAACAACAGGGAGGTGGAAGGTAGATGAAATTATTCTGGTTGCACAAACAAGACTGCATTAACTCTTATGTAAATAAGTAAATGTAAATATTTCAAAACAATGTAGGAAAATACTAGGGTTTAAAAGTTGTCATAATTAGCAATGGGAAACCTTAAATATAACATAACTAAGCAATCTGCCTCTGGTCATTAGAGATTTAACACAGCAGGTTGGGTTTAAACCCAGCAGGGACTCAACAAAGGCAAAGACAGAGTGAACATTAGTTTCAGCTTTAAGAGCTGGTGGTCTATGTGGAACATTACCCATTTGTGTCTGCTGGGCATGTTTTTAGCATACACAATAGCAATTTCTAGATGTAATTATAGTTCAAAGGTGTGGGGAAAGACATTTTTCATTTTAATTAAAGAGAGTGACAGTTAAACATAAACAAGGCATCTGTCAGTCATTCCCCAGAATGAAAATCATGGCTTTTTTTACTCTATAGGAAGACTTAACTCAGCCAAAAAGATCCTTGGAACAGGTAACTTTCCTAGGAAATTTCACTGGCAAAGGCAGTATGAAGATGTACAAAGATAAAAGCATAAATCCTACATCTTCTTAATCATTTGGAGAATGTACAACTACATTATCTATGGGAAGAGTTAAAATGATCAGTTCAGAATCCACAAAAACAACTGAATACATTAACAACCGCTATTATTGTTGTTGCTGTTGTTAAGTGTCTTCAAGTCCGTTCTGACTCGTGGCGATCCTGTATAGGGTTTCCAAGCTGATGAGTTTGAACCA
>NW_006408587.1:11661238-11662039 GCF_000296735.1 Chrysochloris asiatica
TAATGCTATATTATGAACCATTAAATTAAATATTTAGGTTATGAATAAATTATAATTTGTTGTACTGTGGTGGTTTATAGGTTGCTATGATGCTGGAAGTTATGTCACCGGCATTTTATATACCATCAGGGTCATACATGGTGGACAGGTATCAACTGAGCTTCCAGACTAAGGCAGACCAGGAAGAAGGAGAGACAGAACATTCTTGAAGTGTTAGCCACTAAATGCCTTATGAATAGCAGTGGAGCATTGTCTGTTATAGTCGTGGAAGATTTACCCCTCAGATTAGAAGGTGCCCAAAATAGAACTGAATGAAAGCTGTCTCCTTAAAATGAAGTTGAACTTCATGATGTGGATGGAGCAAAGATTTTAGAACCTTTATTTGCTGATAGGGAATAACTTTAAAAAAAGCTTCAAATATGCATTAGTAATCATAATATGGAATGCACAAAGTATGAATCTAAGAAAACTGTAAGTTGTTGGAAATGAAATGGGACACCAAAGACAGATATCCTAGGCTGAAATTGACTGATACTTGCAATTTGGAATTGGCTAGTCTTACGGTTTACTATGCCTGGAATTAAAAATTGAAGAGGAAAGGCATCACATTTTTTCACCAAAAAGAGCATTGAAAGCTCTATCTTGAAGTATAATGCTATTGGTGATATGATAATATCCATATGCCTACAAGGAAGACCAACTAATAAGGCTATTATTCAAATATACTATGCATACATAACTGAAGACAATGGACCAATAAATGACACCAAGAAAAATCGAGAGATAGCATATGATCAAGAG
>NW_006408587.1:11664384-11665993 GCF_000296735.1 Chrysochloris asiatica
GATGGATTGGTCAAGTGGCAGCATCAATGGGCTCAAGCATGGTAACACTTGTGAGGTTGGCCCAGGACTGGGCAGTGTTTCGTTCTGTTGTACATAGGGTCGCTATGAGTTGGTACTGACTAGATGACACCTAACAACAACAACAATGACTTATTCATTGCAAACACCCTTTTCAACCACAAAAACAAAAACTATATACATGGACCTCTCCAGATAGTACACACAGGAATCATATTGACTAAAACTGTAGAAAGAGATAAAAATAAGACCAGGGCTGACTGCAGAACAAAGCATCAATTGCTCATATACGAGTTCAGGTTGAAGCTGAAGAAAATTAAATTAAGTCTATGAGAAAAAGAGTATGACCTTGAGTATATCCCACCTGAATTAGAGACTGACTTGTGAACAGCTTTGATGCATTAAGCACTAATGAGTAGTTATGGGATGACAAGAACAGAACACATGAAAAAAGCAAAAGCTCATTAAAAAGACAGGAAAGAAAGAAAAGGCCAAGATGGATGTCACAAGAGACGATAAAACTTGTTCTTGAGCATAGAGAAGCTAAAGCAAATGGAAGGAATTAGGAATGAACAGAGCTGAACAGTAAGTTTCAAAAGGTAGCTCAAGAAGTCAAAGACAAGTGTTATAATGAAATGTGCAAAGACATAATAGAGTCAAAAAACAAGAAGGGAAGAAAATGTTCAGCATTTCTGAAGATGAAAGAATTGAAATAAGAACTCAAACCTCAATATGTATTACTGAATGATTCTTTGGGCAAAATATCAAATGATGCAGGAAACACCAGAAGAAGATGGCAGAAATACATAGAGTCATTGCACCAAAAACAATTGGTTGATGTTCAACCTTTTCAAGAGGTACCATATGATCAAGAACTGATGGTATTGAAGAAAGAAGTGATGCAGTACTGGAGATGCTCACTTGTCTGTGCTAAAAAAATTGGAAGACAACAAACTGGCCAACCAATTACAAGAGATCCATATTTGTGTCCATTCCAAAGAACGGTGACCCAGCAGAAGACAGAAATCATCAAATGATATCATTAATATCACATGCAAGTATTTTACCAAAGATCATTCAAAAATGGTTGTAGCAATATATCAAGAGGGAGCTTTTGACAATCCAGCTGGGTTCAGATGGGGACATGGAATGAGGGATATCTTTGCTGAGGTCATATGTGTGGAGGCTGAAATCAGAGAATACCAGAAAGATGTTTACTTGTGTTTTATTAACTATGCAAAGACATTAAACTATGTAGATCATAACAAATTATGAATAACATTGTGACAAATGAGAATTCCAGAGCATTTAATTGTGCATGTGAGGGACTTGTACATATGCCAAAAGGTAGTAATTTGATCAGAACAATGGAATGCTGAATGGTTTAAAATCAGAAAAGGTATGTGCCAGGATTCTATTTTTTCACCATATTTATTCAATCTGTATGCTGAAGAAATAACCATAGAAGCTGGATTATGTGAAGAAGATCATGGCATCAGGGTTGAAGGAAGACTAATTAACAACCTGTGATCTGTAGATGATACAACTTTGCTTGCTTAAAGTGAAGAGGACATAAAATACTTACTACTGA
>NW_006408587.1:11666618-11668866 GCF_000296735.1 Chrysochloris asiatica
CATTTTGTTCTGTTGTGCATAGGGTGACTGAATTGAAATAGATTCAACAGCACCTAACAACAACAACAACGTTCATGTATGTGCATATGTATACATATACATACCTATGCATTTTTGTTACTGATAGTGCCTTTAAGTAGTCTCTGACTCTTAGCAAACTTGTATAGGGTATGGAGGCTATACATCCTTGTGGGAGCAGAAAGGTTCATCGTTCTCCAGCAGAGTGGTTGGTGGGTTTGGACCACCGACCTTGTGGTTTATTGTACATATGTATATACACACAAAATAAAAAAGAATATGAATAGAAACTGGTATATTTTTCTGTTATGTAGTTTTTACAATATTTATGTTAAGGCAATATTGTTACAATGAAATATATGTATGTCTATAAACAGAAATTGGTACCTAATTTGCAAGACTGTTTATGAAATTTTCAAACTGTTCAAATGTAGTAAATCTCTATACGAATTCTTCCCAAGTGGCAGAATAAGAAGTAATCTTTAATCCTGAAATCTTGAGTTAAGCTGGGATCTTCATGTGAAAAACACGTCTTTTCCCCAAAGATGTACATTCAATTGAGACACAAATGATATCTTCTTTTTTTTTCTTCCTCGGGGTATAAACTTAGAAATATTTAATTCAGACATCTTTCAAAATTGTTTTATTGATAGTCTCACATTTGACATCCTTGCTATAATTGCAGTGTGTATTATATCAAGAGAAATTCTGTATCTTCCCTGGAGACTCAATTACTGTATGCCTCGCCTGTAGTCTAGGCAAGTGTTGATGTAACACTTGATATAACAAGGACATATTTCTCAAACACTTTCATGTATTATTTGATATAAATATCAGAGTAAATTACTTTTGAATTCATTAATGCTTGAATGAAAATAATTCAATAATAAAAATACATTGATATGACAAGCTACTGTTTTAAACTACAGATGTGAAAACTCTTGTTCATAGACTTATAGTTTCTTAGCAAAAAGGATAAAATCACCATCCTTTCTTCCATCTATTATATTAAATATATATTGTGTAAAATATATTGAATCCCAGGGACATATTTGTGGACCCTGACTTGCCTGGAAGAACACAATTGTAGAAAACACTGGTTTTATTTCCTTTGTCTTTATTGCTCCAGTTTCAAAACATATCAGAGGCATCTTGGAGAAAGATTATAAATATGGCAAGTATAAACACAACACAAAAAAAGGATACAAGAATTTAAAGGAAACAATGGAAAAAAGTTACAATTTCCCTTCGAAACAACAACAAAGAGAGGTACTAAATTATTATTAAGTCTAATTCTGTTTTCAGTAACTAGAACACACAAAAGAACAAAATGAGTTACAGAATTCAGTTTTAAAAAAATTTGGTGTGGACAGATGTTTTGCTAGTTATAATCTTGTGAAGGAATTTATTGCAGGTCCCACACCACCTAATCCTTGCTACTTTCCCTGTCTTAGTAAATGGTGTTTTAGGCATTCAATATTTAGTTCTGAATGCATTCATGGAATGAATACCTATAAATTCTATTGGTTAAGGTACCTCACATTCTGCAGATTAGAGTTTATCTAACACAGACAAGTCCTTTTCTTACTATTTCCTTTTCTAAATCTAAAACTTTTATGTGTTTATAAGTGAAGGTAGCAGTTATTATATCAGAAGCCAATTTGTTTGGCTTAGCATTGCAGGAAGAGAAGTTTAGACTTCTTACCGTATCCTTCTTTAGTCTCCAGGCTCCCTGTATTCAGGCATATAAGTATTGTGGCACTGTGGCAGAGGTGTGTACAAAAACTCCCTACAGATGACGTACTGATACAGATGAAGCCTCATTTTCTGAGGTACAATGGAAGGCCAACTGAGAGCAGGAAATTCTCTTACATGTCACTGAAGACTCTTGTTGTTAAGAGCTGTCAAGGCAATTTTAACTCATAGAGACCCTGCATAGGGTTTCTATGTCTGTGAATCATTACGGGAAGGGAAATATTAGAGATAGATGACTAAAGATTTAACTACAAACACCTGGGAAGAAAGGCCTGGCAATATACTTCCAGAAAATTGGTCATTGAAAACCTTGTGAGGCTTAGTTCTACTCTGATAAACAGGGGTCACCATGACTCTGTCAACTCCATGGCAAACGGTTCACTGTCTTCTTTCATCTGTTGAGAATTAAATATAACCCAGTTGTCTTTCTGACCCTCCCAATATGATTACTGCCTTCGGTATGGATTATATCTCA
>NW_006408587.1:11669528-11681320 GCF_000296735.1 Chrysochloris asiatica
GTCAGTACTGACTTGATGGCACCAAACAACAGCAGCAATATGATTACCTGATTTTCCAATGTAATTTTCAGACAACTCATCAACGATAAATTGGGTAAGGTATCCAGGGACTCCCCCTATTTTATTTGAAACTCCCAGTCACCACGCCAGCCATCTTATGAGTTCTCACAGCCCACTCACTTTATTCTAGTGTTGTTGTTGTTGTTGTTAAGTGCTGTCGGGTTGGTTCTGGCTCACAGAGGCTGTGTATAGGGTTTTTTTTAAGAGCGGCTGCTAAGCTTGAATCACTGACCTTGAGGTTCAAACCAACTTTGCAGTCCAGCACATTAACCCACAATGCCACATCAAGCCTCCATTCCTGTGTTAAGGAAAGGGGCAAAACAGAACAAACAAACCAGAGAAATTATTAAATAAGATCGGTTTGAGCCTCAAGGTAGGTGGTTCAAACTCACCAGTCACTTCTCGGAAACCCTATACAGGCTTGCTATGAGTTGGAACCAACTCAATGGCACTTAACAACAACAACAATTTATAGCCTTATAGTTCTCATGTTCCTCTCATAGAGCCTTGTTGGCCCATTAAATTCAGAGCTACGATCATTAACACAGTTTCTCTTTTGTCAAGTCTAGCTCCCCAAACAAAACAAAAGAAAATATTGCCATCTATGTAATTTTCACTCATAGTGACCCTAAAGAACAGAGTGAACCTGTCCCATAGTGTTTCTAAAACTGTAATTTTTACAGATGCAGATTGCCACATCTTTCTTCCTCTGAATAACTGGCTGGTTTGAAACACTACTTTTGGTTGGTTGTGGGGTGCTTTAACAACTGCACCACTAAGACTCCTTTTGCTTGAAGTTGATGGAATGAAATGTTTCAGGAGGTGAGGGAACTTATGTGTATTATAGTTTTCTGTTGTAGCATAACAAAGAAATAACAACCCAGTTCTATTTTCATATTGTTGTTGTTGTTAAGTACCTTTGAGTAGGTTCTGCCTATCATTGAGAAGCTGTATAGGGTTTCCAAGGAGTGGCTGGTGAGTTTGAACCACCAACATTTTAGCTCAAATTGACCTTGGGGGTCAGTATTTATCCTACAGTGCCACACCAGGGCCCCATTTTCGTATTAAATAAGTGGAAATTTCTGTTATTAGGATTTAAAAAATCCTTCCTTCTCAGATTTTAAAATGGGGATAGAGTAAGGAAGTGGAGAGGGAGTAAAGAATTTCACCTTTGACTTTGGTGAGACTGAAAACTAACCTTGAATGCTGTTAACCAGCTCAGTACAAAATGCAGTTCATAAGGAGTTTAAAAACGGATCCATAGGAAACCCTGAAGCAGCACATTTAAAATGACCCTGCATTCCTAATTCAGATGATGAGTGAGTGTGATCTGGACAAAATAGACAGATCAGCAGTTCGTAGCTCTTGGTTCCCCTGCGGGCCTTCAGAAGCCAGAGTGACCTTTCAGAAATAAATTCTGACTGGGTATGACGCTACAGACTGGGCCTTTCTTTGAGGGATTTTGTTTGTTTGTTTTTAAGTTTTTATTGTGAATTGAGTGATAGTTTACATGGAAAAACATCAGCTTTATATTCAAGCTATCGTATTTCATTTCATTGCAATGATTACAATCCCCTCCATGCATCATCATTTAACAGTATTTGCTTCCATTCTGTCTGTGTTTTTTTTTGTTTGTTTGTTTTTTGTTTTGTTTTATGTACACCAAAGCACTCAGGAGTTTATATAACCATTCAAACATCCAAAAGGCATACCCTGCCAGCCTGCCCCTGGCCACGCTCCCTCCTTGAGTCTAGAGTCCCCAGCCGCTCTATCTCTCCACGTCACTGTCTCTGCCTCCATATCTGGAGTCGCTGCTTCTCTGGATAGGGTCCTGTACTATGCTGTTCTCACTTTTTGGTCCCAGGGTCCTCTGCTTTGGGACTGCAAGATCAACCAGTCCCTTCCTTTTGTTACAAAACATCTACCTTTACATTTGCAACAAGCACAATCAGTCCTGGTACCAATTATTTACTATTGAATCACAAGAGTCTTATTCCCATCTCCTTTCTAGACAGGTTGAAAACCACTCAGTGGAGAGTCTATCTTCTCCTGCACGTGCTGAAACTAAACTCACTCTTGAAAACTTTTAAGCCAGTCACTTTGTGCCTTTGTAGCTCCTACATTTTGGGTAGCCAATGTCTAAGTTGCCCACCCCTTTCAACCCTGTGTACAGAGGGGTGGTAATGACCCTTGCTGTAAAGATTTGTTCCCTCTTTTAAGCTACTACATCCATAACTATAGGTCAAGTTCATCAAATTGCAGCAGATTATACTTTCCCCTCCTCTTCTTACTTCCTCTAGTTGAGTTCTGATCATCCAGCCATTGAAGCTAGGTCAAATGGGTATTATCTGCAAGTATGGGTGTTCTTATGCATCTCCCCTCACTTCATATCAGCTGGACACTTCACTCTCTGCTCTAGTCCCCTGGGGTATGTCCCTGTCCATGGACTCAGGAGTCCCCAGGTATTGCTATACTACTGGCCAACCAGGTCTCAATCCAGGTTGACCAGAGTCTATTGAACATGGTTGGGCTTAGCCCACAGCTTCATTGCTATTTTTCCCCCACTTCCCCTTATCAGTAGACCAGTGTGGTCACCAGCAAAATGACATTCCTGCTCATGTGTTCCCTTTTGAGTTTCAGTCTTGGAAGGGGGTTTGCCCTGATGGGACTTGTCTGCTTACCTTGATAGCTTCCCAGTGAACAAGTTGCTTGTTCTTGTAGTAGTCAATCAGACTGCTGTTATTGTTTTTTTATTTTTCCTGCTGGTTTTTCTTTCAAGAAGTATCTTCTTTGTTCCTCTAGCTGCTCCAGGCTGGTATGCTTGTCTTTTTAAGTAGACATTTCACACCTCAGAAGATTCTGGATAAGTATCAGGATTTGAGGGTTGTTTTGATGATAGTGCCAGGCCAGGCAATGCCATACAGGCATAAGATAGTTAAATCAAGATGTGATGGTAGAATGCTTTCATGTGATTATCAATCCTTTCTGTGATTTAGTTTATGTTTAGACAAAGGAAAGCCTGGAAAATTACTTCCTGGAATTTTAAAGTTAACTGTCTATGATCAAAATCATGTAGTGGAATAAAGAGAAGATTTAGCAAGATTAAGCTTAGCATCAGGACTCAACTTCACCATTTATTAGATGATCATAAACAAGTCACTCAGTTTTGCTGAGCTCCAGTATTCTGTATATCCAGTATACTGTATATATCTGTAATTGTTGTTGTTAAGTGCTGTCAAGTCAATTCTGACCCATAGCGACCTTGTATAGGGTTTCCAAGGAGCAGCTGGTGAGCTTGAACCACTGACCTTGCAGTTGAAATGACTTGCAGTCTGACACATTTTCTGCAGCATCAGTGTGAAAATTAAACATTATATGAAGTCCTTTTGTATACTCTAAATCATTTAAAGTCATTCATTAATGTCGGCTTCTGCTATCACTGCTAACATCCTGGAAAGGCAGCATTTAGTGCCCAGAATTTCAATATGACTCAGTAGGAGCCCTGGTGTGGCTCTGTTGAATAAGCACTGGACAGCTAACTGCAAGGTCAGTGGTTCATACCCACCAGTTACTCCTCAGAAAACCTATATAGGGTCAAGAGCAATTGGAAAATAACAACAAAAACAAATTTTAATATGTGGTTGAAAGTATACTGGATTTTTGTGAGGATCACAGAATTTCATTTCCAGAGAGAAATGTTCCGAGCACCATCTATACAAATCACTTGTTCTGTGGTTTCATCTTCTTTACATCTTAGTCAAGGAACCTGGTAGTGTGAGAAATTCTCAAGATGGTCCATTTTCAGGAAAAAAAGGCTCATGAGATTGCTAGACCAGATACAGGCAGGTTGTTGATTCACACCCAAATGTATGTGAACAGGATGAATTGGGGGAGAGGAGAAAGAAATTTGTTCTAGGACTAGGAACTTTAAAATAAGAATACACCCAATCAAGGGGAAGCTCAAGGGGAGGAGGGAAACTAACTTTAAATGAGAATGTTACTAGTAAGAACAAGGAGTTCTGGTACTTTAATTGTTATGAGTTGAGTCAGGGAGTCAGGTTGCTAACCTCAAGGTCAGCAGTTAGAAAATACCAGCCATTCTGCAGGAGAAAGATGAGGATTTCTCCTCCTGTAAAGATTTGAGCCTCAGAGACCCTATACAGGGTCACTATGAGTTGGAACCGACTCCATGGCACACTACCACCACCACCACCAGTAAGGACTATAGTGTATGTGACCTTCAAGAGTAGATTGTAAACTCCATAGTACCCAGTAAAAGGGGAACTGGAGGAGTGGCTTTTTCAAGACAAGGAAATAAAACTCTTAAAGACAGCCATGCATTGCATCTGCCCATGTCTACTGGGGTGAGTACCCGATTTTGCAAAATCATATAAAAAAAAAAAATGCACTCTCCCTAAAATGAGTACAGACTGGATTTCTTGAGTGTTTGTCAGTATCAACAATGTTTCTCACAGTAGCATGTTGGTTTGCAAGTTGGGCTGCTAACTGAAAGATCAGCGGTTCAAATCTACCAGGAACTCGTTGAGAGAAAGATGAGGTATTCTGCTACCATAAAGATGTATAGCCTCAGAAATTCTCTACAAGGCCACTATGTGTTGGAACCAACTTGATGACCTACTACTACAACCTCTGGGTCCATATGAACTAGCTATTTGAAACCTTTCTAGTAAAAAGAAACATTTACTCTGTATTATAAGGATTAATATAAAGCAGACAATCTGAATATATGACCTTCAGGAGTAGTACTAAAAACACTAAATGCGAGTTGTTGTTAAGTTTCGTGGAGTCAGTTCTGATTCATGGCAACCCTGTGTAGGGTTTCCCAAGAGTGTCTGGCAGGTTTGAACTGCCAACCTTATTGTTAGCACTTCAGTGCTTATCCTACAGTGCCATACCAGGACATACAGGAAGATAAATTGCAGTTCATTCAGTAGGAAGATGGCCTTCTAACCATCTATGTGACACACATTAAAATACTTTGAAGTAAAAGTACTTATAAATTAGTAATTAATTTATAATTAAAATGTTTTAGTATATTATTATTTACTTCCACTTCATATTTGTGAAGCATCTCTGGATAGCACAGTGGAGTGCTTGAATATTAGCCAAAAGTTTAGTGGTTCAAACTCACCCACAGATGTTTCAGATAAAAGGAATGGCAATCTGCTTCCAAAAGGTCACAGTCAAGAAAATCCTGTGGAGCCATACTACTTTGTACACATGGAGTTGCCTTGAATTGGAGCTGACTTGATGGCAACAAACAAAAAACAGCAACTTCATACTTGGAGTAACATTTGGTAAGAATCACCGCATTACTTATACTCCCCATGGCAAACTGAATAACAGATTTGTCATCTGCAGTATAACTTATCCACTCTCACGAGTGGCACAGGGAGGGTGGTGCGCACATAAAGTAGTTAGGAAATACAATCAGCATTGCATAAAACAATAGTTTGGGGAAGCACCATCATAATGCAAAGAGATCCACTCTGGAGACAAGAATCAAGTTGTCATGCTCATAGCTGATAAAACAACTAGGTAAAGAAAGGAGGTGTAAATTGCTTTGATGCTTTATTCATATGAAGATACTAGACTGTTGATTGAACTGTTTGTATATTTGAATCAATAAATCATCTTATTTCTAAAACCATATTTAGATATTTCTGTTTCTATTTTGTAAATTATGGAGTCCTGGTGTGGCATTGTGGGTTAATGTGCTGGATTGAAAAGTTGGTTTGAACTATAAGGTTGGTAGCTCAAGCTCAGCAGCCACTCCTTGGAAACCCTATACAGGATCGCTATGGATTGGAACTTACTCAACACTACTCAACACAACAACAACATTTTGTAAATTAAGGTAATGATGAACAGTGATTGCTAGCACCTACGTTAGATGCAGGTTAAATGCATTATTTTAAGGCATAGTAATGTAACTAGTTGGAGTCCTGGTGTGGCACTGTGGGTTAATGCACCAGACTGCAAAGGTATTTGAACTGCAAGGTCGGCAGTTCAAGCTCACCAGCTGATCCTTGGAAACCCTATACAGGGTCACTATGGGTTGGAATCGACTCAACGGCACTTGACAACAGCAACAATGTAACTAGAATGATGTATATATCTATATATATATATTGAAGTAGTAAGGAGCTCTGGTAGTATAGTGGTTACAAGTTGGGCTGCAAACCTCAAGGTCAGCAGTTCGATACTACCAGCGGTTCCACAGGAGAAAGATGAGGCTTTCTGCTTCTGTAAAGATTCACAGCCTTAGAAACCCTTTATGGTGTCGCTATGGGTTGGAACTGACTCGATGGCACTTAACACTAACAAATTGATGTTATTATAATTATTATAAATTTATGAAATATTTAATTCAGGGGAATTTAAAAATAAATAAATAAAAGTAGAATTGAAATGTACTTTTTCTTATATTACAAGGTATATTTTTGTTGTTAAATGCTGCTGAGCCAGTTCTGACCCAAAGTGACCCTGTATAGGGTTTCCAAGGAGCAGCTGGTGAGCTTGAACCACCGACCTTGCAGTTCAAATGGCTTTGCAGTCTGACACATTAACCCACAGTGCCATACCATTAGGTTCTTCCTATTTTTCTAATGAGAAAAATCAAATCAAAAGTTAAGTAACTTTTACCTAGTGTGCATGGGTAGTTAGTCAAGCAAAGGACTCCCTAATGTTAAATCAATGCTCTGCCTCCTATGTAATAATATTTATACATATTTGATTTATGATGACCTTATTACATATATTTGCATGAAGACCATTTTATGTACTTAATTTTATAGCTCAATTAGTCATTTGAACTGCAAGGTCAGTGGTTCAAGCTCACCAGCTGCTCCTTGGAAACCTTTACAAGGTTGCTATGGGTCAGAATCAACTCCACAGCACTTAACAACAACAATAACCTTTACTAATTTGTGAAGACTTGAGTTTATAATGGATTATTTCTACCATACAAGTATTTATTAATGGGATATTTAGGTCCTTTCATCAATGTCCCTGACACTGTTCAAAGTGAAGAAACTATAAGAATGAGGAAAACATTTCTAGTAGGGTAGACAAAAGCGAGCAAAGCAAAATGGTAAAGAATACAAATTAAACAAATGGTGAAGAATAACCTAATAAAAGAAATAAAGAGTGTTTTGAATGTGTTTAGTGAATTTCTCTCCTAGAGGGAATGTTTTTAAAGCAGAAACACAAAAAATGGATAGAAGTTAGCCAGATAAAGACAGTAAAATGCTGTGGGAAAGTCTGCTGCTATTGAAGACCATCTTGAATTTAAGAAAATAATAGAAATTCCCTAGAGTGTGTCAATGAGTCTGGGAAATGAAATGTTATTTGATAAGACTAGAATAAAGTACTGGACTGAAAGATTGGTTTGAACCACAAGGTTGGTTGTTCAAACTCACCTGCCGCTCCTCCGAAATCCTGGCATGAGTCGGAACCAACTCTATGGCACTTAACGACAACAACAAAGAGTTAGTTAGAGATAAAGTCATGAAAATATCTGTAGACTTTTCAGAGAATTTGGACTTAATCCTAAAAACAAAGGAAAATCACATACGTTGAACAGAAACATAAGGTGAATAATTGCCTATCATAATGATGATATTGAAATTGATTAGAAAATGATTTGGGTGGGGGGAGGTAAAACTAGAGACAGGATATGAAAACAAACATTTTTACAAGATTGATATGGGGTGTGGCAAGGGAAATTATATGGGATTGAAATCGTTTTGTTTGTTTATATGGAAGAAATGATAGATTTAATGATTTATTGAATGTAGGTAATGAATGAAAGTCAACTATACAGGCAAGCTTAAAGTTTATAATTTAGACAACTGGGTGGATGGCAATGCTAATCTCTGACATTTGATAAATGGGTGAGAGGAACGTGGAGGTGAAAAGAAAGCAATGAGAAGTGATGATCAAGGCTGTAGGTTTGTGTGTGTGGAAGATCTATATGAATGAATAAATATAGTAAGCAATGGATATACAAGCATGAAGCTTAGGAGAAAATTTACACTGTATATCTAGATGTTGCAGAGTCAGAAAGTAAAAGAAATTGAAGTTAAAGGAATAAATGAGGTCACAGAGTTAGGTGAGTGGCAGGGCCATAACTCTGAGGAACACTTTTATTGACAAGAAAGTTAGAAGGAGAAACATGCATAGAAGACAGATAAGAAGAGGCCAGAGGAATAAGTAGGAAATTAGGGGTGTTGTGTTCATTCAAAATGATATTTTGAATACAATGCACCAACAAAATCAAATGGCAATTCAATCAGATATGAATTTTTTTGGTAGTAAATAGATCATTGATTTATTTGGTGAGAAATATTTCAGTACAGTAATAGGACTAGAAAGGTGATTTCACTGGAAGGGCGTATCTGATCTCAGTGGATTGTGTGAAAGTTTTGGTGAAAATATTAAAAATTTTAGGTTTGGAAATTACTTACAGAAATCCATTCAGAATAGCTTTATGGGAAGAAGAACAAATACCAGTATTTGAAAATAAAACTGATAGAAAAAGAATGGTAAACAAATTCCAAAATATCTGATCCATTAAGAAGTTCAAGGGGACTGCAAACAGTTAATGTAGTAGACTGCTAACCAATGGGTTCAGGTTTAGTTCCACCCAGAGGTTCTGTGAAGAAAGACCTGGTGATCTGTTTCTAAGAAATCAGTCTACAGAGCACAGTTCTACTGTGACACAGGTGGCATTGCCATGAGCTGGAATTGATTCAGTGGCAATTGTTTCATAGAGTTATTTAAATGGAAAGGTTCTTGGCTTAATTTGTATCTAGAACTGAAGAAGGACGAATCTTGGAATTTTCAGGATGGCCTGGCAGATTCATCTGATGTTACTGTAACATGAGTCAGTCCTATAGCCCTTTGACAGGGAGCAGCTATCTAAAGTGTTTTCAGATCTTATTGGTGAATGTACCAAAACTTATTGATTTGCTAGATGGCCACATTAGTTTCAAGTGAAGGATATGGCTGTCTGCAAATATTTGAATACTGTGTGCAGACAGCTGGAATGGGTTGAAATTTGTGTATAGTGTAAGAGATTATACAGAATTCTGACCAAATATCAACACCATATAGGACCAGACAACAAAGTGAAAAATGTGCAACTGTGGGAAATGATTTATACTTTCAAAACACTTTTCTACTGCACACAATTTCCAGTGGGAGATAAATCGATTACTTGGAGTGTTAGAAGTGTTGATATAGTACATGACTTCATTAATATGAGAAGACCTCTACTATAGACCAGCGTTTCAGCTGTGATTAGCATAAAAACAGAAGACAAAATGAGATACTCTTTGGAAAAGGTAAAGCAATATACAAATGTCAGGTATTAGTATTTTTTTACTAGTGTTATCTCCAGGTGAGATTGCAATAATCAAAATATCTTTAAAAGTTTGGGCTTTAAAAAAAGGAGTGGCGTTTGAGCCACTTTTGACTCATGATGACCCCAGGTGTGTCAGAGTACAGCTATGCTCCGTAGGATTCTCAGTGGCTGATTTTTCCGAAGTAGATCATCAGGTCTTCTGAGGAACCTCTGGGCGAACTTGAACCTCCAGTTTTTTGGTTGGCATCCAGGGAATGTTTTTGTTTGTAGCACCCAGAGACTCCTTTGGGCTTTACTATGTTTAATAAATACTATTGTGATTAATTTGGGTTATTAGAAGGGGCCTCAAAAAGTTTATGGAAAAGTTCCATTATCTTCTCATTCCATTTTTTCTGTAGACATTTTGAAGC
Organism: Chrysochloris asiatica; assembly: GCF_000296735.1. Lineage (NCBI taxonomy): Eukaryota > Metazoa > Chordata > Mammalia > Afrosoricida > Chrysochloridae > Chrysochloris > Chrysochloris asiatica. The sequence continues at coordinate 11,679,387 of NW_006408587.1, forward strand.
CCTCATGTATTGTTGTTGTTGTTAAGGGCCATCGATTTGCTTTGTAACTACTCTTAGGTCCTTATTTTTTTTAAAGGAAAACTAAAATTTGATGTTCACTCTGCAATATATATGTGCCATACCTGTCCCAGACACTTTATTGTATATTCAAAATTCATAAAACTATAAAATGAGTATAATTATCCCCATTTTATAGCAAAGAGAAACTTAGAGAAGTTTAGCATTATCTTTTTAATGTCATTTAAAAAATTGAAATTGTCTGGACCTTTACAAAAGCACAGTATATATGTACTGCTTATTTATTTGAAATATAACAAGCCTAAGTTAAAAAGTAAATACCCAAGTATTTCAAAGTAAAATAATTCTATCATCCCTTCAAATTTTATGACTATAATGATTTATGCTTCGTAATCCTGACCACCTCTCTTGTTTATTGGGTGGATTTATACAGCTTTTTTATATTAAGAAATTGTTGAGGTGACATTTATAGGCTCTTCTATCCAACTATCAATGTACTCTAACAAAAATTATAAATATGTTAAAATCTAATACCATGCTTTTCCTGGAAGCTAAATTGAGTAAGAAATAATCCAAACTCAATAATACTTCAAAGTAAACTTTCAATGAGCAGTTTTTCATAAATTATATAGTACACACATGGTGTATCCTTTTTCTTTTTCTTCAGCTATATGTAACAATACACGTTTTGGCAGTGGGAGCACTAGAATTAATTTAATAGAAGAATTGAATAATACAAAATTTTATCTCTGACTATTATAAATACAGTCCATCTGTTCTATTCTAGGTTAAATATGCCCTTATTTTAAATGCAGGCAAGCAGAGGAAAATAAATTGTCTCTTCCCATCAGCATTTACTTCTGGGCTTTTTCTGTCCTATTTGAAAAGGGTCTCTGATACGCGACTCCATTCATTCTATAATAAAATGCTAAATCTGGTTTAGTATGATATTATGAATCAGGAGATACAACCACATTTCCTCAAGAACCTATTAAATTCAACCAACAGCAACTTATCATTAAATATGGCAAAATAAAAATGTAGTCAACCTCAAAATGCATAAACATCTTTTGTGTATAGCAAGCCTTAAATATAATATAAATATTGATAAGAGACTAATATACACCAAGCTGTTTTTAGTCAGGCAACCTTTAGTAAACACCCCACTTGCCATCTCCCACACCATCACTTCAGAATATCTGTGAGTACTTCAGTATTTCCAATATGACTAATTCAGATTATTTGGAAATAGTAGTTTACAGTATGATTTACTTAAATTCAGTTTTAATAATAAATCTACTATTATTAAACTAAAAACAGTGAAAAAGTGTGTTTGAATGTCTAAAAGTTTTTATATCAGCGAATGAATGCTGTTGTTGTATTCTGCCCAGTGGATTGTGACTCATAGCAATGCTATGTGACAGAATGGAATTGCCCCATCAGGTTTGTTAGACTTATGATCTTTTGGGGAACAGATCACAAGGTCTTTCTTCCTGTGAATGAATTAATAATGAGATGTATTTAGATCCCAACTGTGACAAATTATATTATAAATGTAGTAATATGTGTGGAATTTCTGATTTGAAGCATGCATCGTTTTTCATAAAAGTCAGTTATTGTCACAGTTTTCCCTGAAAAAAACAACTCTAAATATAAATTTGTAAAACATGCTGTCATTTCCTTTTATTTTTGCAAATAAAATATTTACATATAATTTGGTAAACATGAAATGTTTTTGTTGTTGTTAGGTGCCATAGAGTCGGTACTGACCCATAGCGACCTTATGCACAGCAGAACGAAATAGTGCCCAATCCTAGACCAACCTCACTACTGTTGCCAAGCTTGAGCCCATCAATGCTGCCACGTGCCAATCCATCTTGTTGGGTGTCTTCCTCTTTTTCTCTGACCATCCACCT
>NW_006408587.1:11686550-11692119 GCF_000296735.1 Chrysochloris asiatica
AAGATACAATCAAGATGTTCTCTCCTACTCCTATCAATCCTGATACAATCAAAATATGCTCTCCCAAGATGGCAGCTCCTGGAACAGCTGAGTGTCTTGATCCAGAAAATAGTGGATTTCTGGATTCTCCTGCAAATTCCCCAGCTATAAACCATCCGATCCTCCAAACATACCTTTATATTTGTTCCAGAGTTCCAACACCATTTCATGAGCCCTCTTGGCCCGGTATTCCGTGTTGTTGTTAACCGAGCTCCTCACTACACGTCTACCTGATCCACCATCTTGAAGGTTAGCAGTACACTGCCTATCTTATACTGCCACATCAGGATTCTCTCTCTCTCCATATATATATATGTTGTTGTTAAGTGCGGTTGAGTTGGTTCCAACTCAGGTGGATTTGAATTGCCAACCTGGTGTTTAACAGTCCTGTGCTTATTCTGTAGAAACATCAAGACTCCATATATATGCACTACAATTAGACATTGGTGGTGGTAGTGTACTGTGGAGTTGATTCCCACTCATAGCAACACTACATAGGGTTTCTGAGGCTGTAAATCTTTACGGAAGCAGAAATTCTCATCCTTCTTCCATGGAACGACTGGTAGTTTTGAACTGCTGACTGTGAGATCTTCAGCCTGATTCATAACCATCATACAACCAGAGCTCCTTACAATCAGACATTAGTGATACTTTAAAATAATGTTTCCTCTTTCAGGGTATACAGGAGGACTGTGTTCCTTTAAAATGAAACATGACCCCTTGAGTTTCATTGACCTATACAAAGTCAGCAGTAGTGTTTCTTCTCAGAGAAATCATTTAATAACCAGGTACATACACCTTTTAATTTATTTATTCTTTTAGAGGGGCCACCAACACTGTTCTGAATGGTAGATCCCAATTCCTTGTTCCAAAATGATCATTTAAAATCAGAAACAGATATAGGCCTTTATTGTTTTAAGGCTCTGAGATTTTGAAATGGCTTTTACTGAAACAAAAGTTAGCATAGCCTAACTGGTTGTACACATCATCTCCCAAATCTCTTTTTAATTTTTTAATGAATTCAAGTATGTAAAATCCAAGAGTGTACACAATACATTATACTGGGTGTAAAGTCATTAAGCAGTAATGACGTGCTCTCCTTTCCAGGGGAGTATTGAATGGTATCCACAGAAAGTGTCACACTGTTGTACCTTGAGGCTCTTCATTTCCTTCCACTGTCCAACGGTTCTTACCACAATCCTGTCTAGAGCATAGCTGAGGACTGCAGAATGCTGGCTGCAGTAGAGAGAACACAGGTGCCAACAATATAAGACACAGCACACAAAAGCTAGAGAGATAGGCTGAAAACATCGTGCACCCAGAGAGCACTTTATGTAGCACATTGGAGGAAATAAAAACTTCCATAAGGACAAGATGAGTATACTTTCAGCAGGTGATTTGGCAAAGAATAAGACCTCAATCATAAATACCTTGCAGCAAATAAACTGCTTTTCCAGAAAAGATAACACAGCATACCAAATGCAGGCTGCATACTATGAAACTTGCAAATTTAAAGAATAATTTAAAGGTACCAGCATTTCTCCTTCAACTGATTTGTAAAGAATTTTCATTAATTCTTTAGTGAGAAAGCTGATTGAAGATGAGATTAATACTAAACATTTTTAATAAAAGTATATCATTGTATTGAAGAATGTAGTCTCACTAATCCTTAAGAGATTATATTGCTATTTTAAAAAAAATGTAACGACTCGATATAGGATTGTTATAAAATCCTGGAAGAATTATATTGTGTGATTATTACTGTTAAGATTAGGCAAACCTATGAATCTGCCTCTTAGTGCTTCTGCTGCATCGGTATACACCATTTATTATTAAATTCTTATCTGATACTTCATGAATCCATTATGTCCAGATTTTCTCATTGGATGATTATGGGAAGTTTTGTTCAACGTTTATCATCCAGGTAAAAACCATAGTTTAAAGACATAGTACCAGAATTCCAGGGGAAAAAAAAAAATCAAGACCACTGTTTTCAGGCTGATTATAACTCAGAGTGACCTTTATGACATAGTAGAACTGCTCCATGGGGTTTCTAAGACGGTAAATCCTTAAGGAAGCAAACTGTCTCATATTTATCCCACAGAGTGACTGGTGTGGTTGAACCATTGATCTTGTGGTGAGCAGCCTAAAACTTAACCCTCTGAACTGCCAGGGCTCCTCCACATACAAAAGCTAAGCTAGAATTCATCACTGGGCTGATTTAAAGAAAGCAATTCTCAAATAAATGTAATTACCATTCTTTTTGGTTTTTACAAAATCAAATCTATCTATTTCTGTCCTTTATTGACTATGCAAAGACTTTCAACTTTATGGATCATAATAAGCTATGACTAACCTTGTAAACAATGGTATTCCAGAACACTTACTTGTGATCATGAGGAACTTGTGCATAGACCAACAGGCAGTTGTTATAGCAGAACAAGAGGACACTGAATGGCTTAAAATCAGAAATCAGTCAGGGTTGTATTCTTTTACTATACTTATTCAATCTGTATACTGAGCAAGTAATCTGAGAAGCTGGAATATGATGAAAAAGGTGGCATCATTATTGGAAAAAGACTTATTAATAACCTGTGATATGCAGATGATACAATCCTGCTTGCTGAAAGCAAAGAGGGCTTAAAACACTTACTAATGAGGATCAAAGACCACAGACTTCAGTGTGGATTGCACCATAATGTACAGAAAACGAAAATCCTCACAAGTGGACCAATTAATAACAACATGATAAATGGAGAAATTTTTTGAAGTTGTCAGAGTTCATGTTGTTTATATCCACTATCAACACTAACGGAAGCAGCAGTCAAGAAATCAACAGTCAGCAAATTAAGAACAACTACTAGCATGAATGGAACAACACGAGTGGAAGTAGCAGTCAAGAAACCAAATGACAGATGGCATTAAGCAAATATAATGCACAAGACCTCTGTCAATTGTTCAAGAACAAAGATGTCAGCTTGAAGACTAAGATGTGCCTGACACAAATCATGGTATTTTTAATAGCCTCATATATATGTGAATGTTGATCAGTGAATAAGGAAGACCATAAAAGAATCTATACATCTGTGTTATGGTATCAGAGAAGAATATTAAATATACCATGGAATCCCAGAAGAACAAACGAATCTTTGTTGGAAGAAGTAGAGCTGGAATGCTTATTAGAAGTCAGGATGGTGAAACTTTGTCTCTCATATTTCAGATATGTTTTCAGGAGAGGCCAGTGCCTGGAGAAGAACATCATGCTTGGTAAAGTGGAGGGTCAGCAGAAGTGGGTGTTTTAAAAAAGCATGGCAATTGTGAGGATGGCCCAGGACCAGGCAGTGGTTTGTTCTGTTTTTCACAGAATCACTATGAGTCAGGACTGACTCAATGGCACCTAACTACAACAGCATTCCATTTTGGATATTAAAAATCACATATGTGGGACATTTCCATATAAGCTATGGAATGACATACCAATAAATGATGTTAAAATGAATTTTATAATAAATAAAACAGCTAACCTTTCATCTATAGTTTATCTTGTACTTAGTAATTTTCTAGAGTGAACAAAGATAAAATGAAATTTAAATTAATTAGGTAATATAAATGAGACAATGGATTATTAGAGATACTATATATTTATATTAGAGTTTTCTAATAATACACGTTGAGATATTTTAATGTATGCTAACCAGAGAGGAGTCTTAGTAATTCACTAGATTTTCTGCTTGTGAATATACGAATGCATGCTATTGCAAAATATTCAGTACTTTATATTCAAATTACTTTATATTATTACTTTACATGCTTTATATTCAAATTAAAAGCACATCCTTTACTATTATCATCCTACAGACTTACTTTGTGAAACATGGGGAACTAAGTTAAAAATGTTTCCTTTATCCATCTTACTGTCTGCTGGTACCAGATGCTAAGTATTCTTTTTATGTATTTCCAGGGTGTTTGTGTTTTTTAGTATGCCAGTATTTTAAATATGTTTGTACTGCATAAAGAGTCATGATTTTGTGCTTTAGCAGAGTGTCAGCTTATTCTGAAGTTATTGTTGAGAGATTTAGAGTATGCTGAAATGCTAAACTTGGCAAGGTTTCTCAATCTCATTCTTGAAAGGTGGTTACTTGAATAAATATATTGAATGATCTAATTCAACAAATTAATGCAAATTTCCCTTCCTTAACAATTTTAAAGATGTAATTTTATAATTAGGCCTCTAAAGATCATTTAATGAACAGCTTTCTTCAAACAATCCACTCATACCCTACAATACAATTACAATTAAAGCTGTATATCTTTGAAGGGTGTAAATAAATTATTCTATGCAAATGCTGTATTTTCATTTTATGCACCATGTTCCACAGAACCTTTAATTAAAGTAAATCTTACCTTGGTATACATTAGTAGTAAATTGAAACATATTTGAAAGGCCCAGTTTGCTACCAGCTTTAAGAAAAATTTTATATTTCATTTTATCTACCAAGAATAAGAGCAGTAGTTTTCAACTTTCAAAATTATTTGAACATGTTAAAAACTTAATAATTCAATGAAGGCACTTCATATGGGCCTTCTAATACTATAAAATATGGGAAGTAAGCCATTTGCTGTTTGACTACCTCCTCTTATGCTGGTACTGGATTAGCAATTGGGTTCCCATTAGCCATGAGGAACATGCTTGTAGTGAATTCTGCTTCTTATCTACCCTTCACTTCATGAATTCTCCAGTCTCCTTTGATTCTGTTTATTGGACTGATCAAAAATCTTTCCTTTCCACAGAATCTTGTATCATTTCTTTGGCACTGACAAGTTTCTTTTTAACTAATATAAGCCCAGATATACTTTACACAAAAATCTTCTTATTAAGATTTCTACTCTCTTTCTTGGTTCCCCAAATCCAATATCTCAAAAGTATAATCTATACATATTGCCTCTAATTTCTCCATTCGCAATTTCCTAATTCATTTCATTGCTTAAACTATCAAATTTTAAAAGAAATTCAGTACCTCATACATCCTCATCTAACTGGAAAATCTAAAGATTTCTTCTTTTTATATTCCACTTACCTGTTTCTAAGGCAGGTGAACTCCTCAGTCATTTCTTCTGGAAACCTTAAAATTTCATCTCCAACTTTACCATTCTCCTACCTTTCTGAAAATATATTATTTCTCCTGGATTGATTCCTCTTCTTCAAGCCTTGCCTCAAAATAGAGATAATAGGGAAAGTAACCCCAGACTCATTGAGTTTCCCGATCTATTTTTGTATTTCAATCGCCCATCTATTCCATTGCCATTGTTTCAACATCTTAATAAGGTTCCTGTAAGCAATGAGATACGAGAAGCTGGGTTCTATGAAGAAAAACGTGGCATCAGGATTGGAGGAAGACTCATTAACAACCTACGATATGCAGATGATACAACCTTGATCGCTGAGAGTGAAGAGGACTTGAAACATTTACTTATGAAGATTAAAGAGCACAGTCTTCGATATGGATTGCGTCTCAATGTCAAGAAAACA
>NW_006408587.1:11692219-11693936 GCF_000296735.1 Chrysochloris asiatica
AAGAAGAATGAAGTCCTTGACAACTTCAATCTTTTCTCCATTGATAAGAATGTTGTTGATTGGTCCAGTGGTGAGGATTTTTGTTCTCTTTACATTGAGATACAATCCATACCAAAGACTGTGCTCTTTGATCTTCATCAGTAAATATTTTAAGTCTTCTTCACTTTCAGCACTGCATATTGCAGGTTGTTAATGAGTCTTCCTCCAATCCTGATTCCACGTTTTTCTTCATATAACCCAGCTTCTCGGATTATTTGCTCAGCATACAGCTTGAATAACTAACATGAAAGAATAAAGCACATCTTTCTTAATTTTAAACCATTCAGTGTTCCCATATTCTATTCAAACAACTGCCTCTTGGTCCAGGTACAGATTCCTCATAAGTACAATTAAGTATTCTGGAATACTCATACTTCACAATGTTGTCCATAGCTTGTCATGATCCACACAATCGAAAACCTTTGCATAGTCAATAAAGCACAGGTAAACATCTTTCTGATATCCTCTGCTTTCAGCCAAGATCCATTGTATATCAGAAATGATATCTCTCATTCAATGGCCTCTTCTGAATCTGGCTTGAACCTCTGGAAGTTCTCTGCCAATGTATGCTTGCAGACATTTCTGTATTACCTTTAGCAAAACTTCACCCGCATGGGTATCAAAGAGATTGTGTGATGATTTCCACATTCCGCTGGATCACCTCTCTTTGGAATGGGCACAAATATGGACCTCTTCCAATCAGTTGGCCAGATAGTTGTCTTCCAAATTTCTTGGCATAGATGAGTGAGTATCTCCTGTGCCACCTTACTTTCTTGAAACATTTCAATTTTTATTCCATGAATTCCTGGTGCCTTGTTCTTTGCCAATTCTTTCAATGCACCTTGGACTTCTTCCTTCAGTATCACTAGCTCTTGATCCTATGCTACCTCTTGAAACAGTTGAACATCAATCATTTCCTTTTGGTACAATAACTGTACCATCTTCTTTTGATGCTTTCTGCATCATTCAATAATTTCCCCAGAGAATCCTTCAATAACGAAAGTAGAGGCTTGAATTTTTTCTTCAGTTCTCCCAGTTTGACAAATGCTGAGTGTGTTCTTCCCTTTTGGTTTTCTGACTCCAGTAATTTGCACATTTTATTGTAATATTTGACTTTGTCTTCTCGAGCTGACCTTTGAAATTTTCTGTTCAGCTCTGTACCTCATTTCATCCATTTGCTTTAGCATCTCTACGCTGGAGAGCACATTTCAATGTGAACGTGGATATCTATATTAAAATTAAAAACTAGGAAGCATTGATTAAAGGAGTGTGTACGTAGTACACACTGGTGGCATAGTGGGTTACTCATTGTGTTGCTAACTTCAGCTGTTCTAATCCACCAGAAACTCCACAGGAGAAAAATCAGGCATTATACATATTGTTGTTGTTAAGTGCCATTGAGTCGATTCTGATTCATACATTCTCTGTATAAGATTTCTGAGGAGTGAGTGGTGGATTTGAACCATTGACTTTGCAGTTAATTTGAGGTTAGCAGTATGTTGTTGTTGTTGTCAGGTGACATCAAGTCAGAACCGACTCATAGCGACCCCATGCACAGCAGAACGAAACAATGTCTGGTCCTGGGCCAACCTCACTACCGCTGCCACACTTGAGTCCATCAATGATGCCACCTAGCCAACCCATCTCGTTAGGGGTCTTCCTCTTTTTCTCTGACCCT
>NW_006408587.1:11694036-11702800 GCF_000296735.1 Chrysochloris asiatica
GGTAGTGAGGTTGGCCCAGGATCGAACATTGTTTCGTTCTGCTGTGCATAGGGTCGCTATGAGTCGGTTCCGACTCGATGGCCCCTGACAACAACAACAACAACAAAGCAATGAGATGACAAAATATATGTAAATCACCTACATGTCTGGCACGTACTTGCCTCTCAAGTAATTTCTAAATTGTTATTGTTGTTGTTGTTGTTAAGTACCATTGACTCATAGTGTCCCTATATAGGGTTTCCAAGGAGCAGCTGGTGGGTTTGAACTGCTAACCTTGTGGTTTGCAGTCCAATGCTGATCCTACAGTGCCACACAAGGAGTCTTAATTTCTAAATTAATGAATGAATAGTATTGGATTTGAATATATATATTATTTATCTCTCCGCATATATATATACAACTGTTGTTGTTAAGTGCTGTCCAATCAATTCCAATTCATAGAGACTCAGCATAGGGTTTCTAAGGAGTGGGTGGTGAGTTTGAACCACCAACTTTGTAATTCAAACTGACCTTGTGGTCCAGTGCTTATCCTACGGTACTACATCAGGACTCATATATTTATGTATATATATCTATAATATATATTTATGTATATATGTATATATTATATATATTTATGTGTATATATATGTTTGTATATATATGTGTGTATGTGTGTGTGTATATATATATAGTGGTGGTTATGTGCCGTGGAGTCAGTTCCAACTCATAGTGACCCTGTACAGGGTTTCCGAGGCTATAAATCTTTATGGGAGCAGAAAACCTCATCTTTGTCCTGCAGAACACCTGGTAGTTTCGAACGACCGACCTTAAGGTTCACAGCCTGATTCATAACCACTATGCTACCAGAGCTCCTTTATCTATATCAACATCTATAGCTACATCTAAATCGACATCTATATCTATATATTGCTGTTGTTAAGTGCCGTTTCATCGGTTCTGGTAGTGACTGGGTATAGGGTTTGCAAGGAGTGGCTGGTGAGCTTGAACTGGCAACCTTGAAGTTCTAATGACTTTGTAGTCCAGCCCATCAACCCACAGAGCCGCACCAGGACAATATATATGTGTGTGTGTGTATATATATAAATAAATATGAGCCGCAGTGTGGCCCTGTAGGATAAGCACTAGACTGGTAACTACAAGGTTGGCAGTTCAAACCTACCAGCCACTCTTGGAAATTCTACAGATGGTTGTTATGAGTTAGGACCCACTCAAAGGTGCACAACAGCAACATATATATAAAACATATCTATATCTACATATCTATAAACATAATACATTCATACATTGCCATTAAGTCAATTCCAACCTATAGCTACTGTCTCTCTTGCTCTCTCTCTCGCTCTCTCTCTCTTTTTTTTTTAAGTTTTTATTGTGAATTGAGTGATAGCTAACATAGGAGAACATTGGTTTTACACTCATCTTATTGTATTTCATTTCATTGCAGTGATTGTAATCCCCTCAGTGCATCATCATTCAACAATATTTACTTCGTTTCCTTCTGTGTTTTTTTGTTTTGTTTTGTTTTTTTGTTTGGGGGTGTGTGTGTACACAAAAACACTCAGGAATATCTAATCATTTAGATAACCAAAGGCACATTCTGCAAGCCAGCCTCCTGGACGCCAGCACAGAGCCTTGCTTTTTCCATGAGTCTAGAGTCCGGAGCTGCTATATCTCGCAATGTCTTCATCTCTGCCTTCATCTCTGGTGTTTCTGCTTCTCTGGATAGGATCCCACATTCCGTTAGTGCTCTACTCCCTTGATGGCCCTAGGGTCCTCTGTTCCTGGACTGTAAGATTAACTACTCCCCGCTTTATGTTATAAAACTTCTACCTTTACAGTTGTGACAGTCACAATTAGTCATGGTAACAGTTACTCAGTATTGAATCATAAGAATCTTTTCTCTATCTCCTTTTACCAGATCTGTCTAGACAAGATGAAAATTATCCAGTAGGAATTCTACCTTCCACTACACATTGTGAACCTAAACTCCCTCTTGAAAACTTGTAAGCCAGTCACTTTGTGCCTTTATAGTTCCCTCTCCCCCATTTTAGGTAGCCAATGTGTGAGTTACCCATCCCTATCAACCCTGTATACAGAGGGGATAGCATTGATCATTGATGTGAAGACTACTTCCCTCTCAGTTTTATAGCCACTCTTGTTGTTGTTAAGTGCCACAGAGTCAGTTCCAACTCATAGCAACCCTGTAGAAAATTTTGGAGGAGCAGTTGGTGAGTTTTAACCACTGATTTTGTGGTTCAAACCAACCTTTTGGTCCAGTGGTTATTGTACAGCACTATGCCAAGACTCTCTATGACAGAGTAAACTTCTCCATATTATTTCCAAGACTATAAATCTTTATGAAAGCTTACTACCATCAACCAGCTAGTGTGTGAGGAGCATTCAGAAAGTATGTGGACAAATGGAATTAAAAGATGTTGGTATTTTTCTACTAGCTTTTTAAGCCCCCTCATATGTGTACATGTGTGTGAATTATTAAATTTCCTCCATCAGTTCTGACTCACAGTGATCATATATAGAGTTTCTGAGAAGTATCTGGTGGGTTTGAACTTCCAACCTTAAGCCTCTCCTATGAGCTACTGAGGAGTCATTGTTGTGGTTATTGTTGTTTTTAAGTGCCATCAAGTTGATTTCGACCGAGTCATTAGGTGACACAAACGGTTAATTGCTTGAATGCTAGATAAAATATTTGAGGACATTCAGAGTTACCTCAGAGGACAGGCCTGTGATCTGCTTCTGAAAGCAATGTAAACCCTTTGAAGCAATTCTGCGTTGCACACATTCCCTGAGTTGGAATGAATTCAACAGCAATTGACAACAAGTATGAGCTATTGCAACTGCCTTCAGTTCATTCAAGTCATTTACCCTAGTTTGTCTCTTCTGGCAAAAACATAGATATACCGTCACAGTAGGAATCCTATACACAAACATAGTGTCTTGTTGAAAAATTTGTAATAGTTGCTCACTGTGTTCCAAGCCAAATAGGCTTTAGTGATTTGGCTCCAGACTATTTTCATGTCTCTTACCTGCCATTCCCAAACATGTACATTATGCTCCAGTCAGAATATATTGTAAAACTCAAGGATTTTTTTTTTTTTTTAAATACATTGTCATACTGTTAAGAATGCTTTTTCCTACATCTGACTGTGAAAGTTATTTTGTCCACAGAAATCTTCTTTGCTCAACTGGCTGAAAATTTGTACAATGGTGGAAAATAAAGAAAATGAGCTGTTGAATGCGGTTTGAATTTCAAGGCAGCCTCCACTGACTTTTTCTGAGGTAAATCATCAAAGTAAGTAAGCAATGAAGTATAAAATACGCAAACAACGGAAGAGAACTAAATCAAATGGATTAAAAGAATAATAAAGATATTTGTATTAGTACATTTTTAGGCTGTCTTTTATATTCCTTTGATCTATTTGTTTATCTATTTGCCATGTCATATTTTCTTCTTACCTATAGTATATAGTATTGCTGTTGTTAAGTGCTGTCGAGTTGGTTCCAACCCATAGCGACCCTGAATAGGGTTTCCTAGGAGCAGCTGGTGAACTTGAATCGCCGACCCTGCAGTTAAAACGGCTTTGCAGTCTGGCGCATTAACCCACAGCGCCACATTAGACTTCTTATACTATATACTATATTATATAGTAAGGAGCTCTGGCAGCGTAGTGGTTACGAATCAGGCTGCGAACCTTAAGGTCAGCAATTCGAACTACCAGCCGCTCCGCGGGAGAAAGATGAGGCTTTCTGTTCCCATAAAGATTTACAGCCTCGGAAACCCTGTACAGGGTCGCTATGGGTCGCAACCGACTCAACGGCACTTAACAACAACATATATAGTAAGGAACTCTGGTAGCGTAATGGTTACAAATCGGGCTGAGAACCACAGGGTCAGTAGTTCGAAACTACCAGCTGTTCCGAGGGAGAACGATGAGGCTTTCTGCTCCCATAAAGATTTACATCCTCGGAAACCCTGTACAGGGTCACTGTGAGTCAGAACTGACTCCACGGCACATAACAACAACAACATAGTATATAGTATATCTTGTGCCATATAATATATGTTCTCTAACCTTTCTCAAAATTGTTTTGCCTATTTTAACTTTTTTCCTTTCTATGTAATTTTGGAATCGTCAGATTAGTCTCTACAAAAAATCCAGCTGTGAATTTGATTTTATTATATCTATGGATTAATTCCACCATTCATCTGTCAGTTTGTGGCTTGTGTGTCACAGTGATGCTGGATTCTATGCCACTAGTATTTTAAAAGCAGTGGCATACAGGGTATACCCATGGTGGGCAGGTTTCAGCTGAGCTTCAAGACCAACACAGACAAGGAAGGAGAGGTGGACTACTTCTGAACGTTTAGTCACTGAAAACTCCCAATGAGGGACTGACACAGTGGTAGCAGCATCAGTGGGCAGGACCAGGCAGTGTTTCCTCCTGTTGTTCATAATATACTATGGGTCAGAACTGACTTGATGACACCTAACAATAACAGCATGAATCAATTTTGTGGAGTCTTCATCTTAGCAATATTAAATCTTTCCATTCATAAATGTAAAGTAGTTCTCCATTTATTTATATCTTTTAAAATTTATTTCTTTAATGTTTTTTCCGCTTTTAGCGTATAGATCTTACATATATTTTGCTAGCATATAATGAAATATTTCCTTTTTTGTTGCTATTGTAAATAGTACTAGTTTTAAAATTTAAATTCCAATTGGCAATTGTAAGTATACAGAAATATAATGAATTTTTGTTTCTTGAATCTGTTGTAACATTGTTCAATATACTTATTAGTTCTAAGATATTTATGAAGTTCCTTTGGAATTTTCTATGTAGACAGTCATTTTATTTCTTTTCAGTCTGTTTGTCTTTTGTTTTCATTTTTGTTTTCTTGCCATATTAAATTGACTAGAAGTCCATGATTGATGTTACCTTGGAGTTTATGCAATTGAGTATTCTTGCCTTGTCTATGATTTTCAGGGCAACTTAGTTTTTCACTATTAACTATGGTGTGAAATTGTAGGATATTATGGATTTGTTTTTCCTAATCGAAAATTTTAATTTTAGTTTATCTAGAGTTTTTTGTAATCATGAATGGAAATGGTATTGAATTTTATCAAAAAGTTTTGTACCTATGAAGGTAGTCTGTTTTTTCTACTAACACTGACTTCCTTTAATTAGAGTGTTTTATATTCTTTGTCTGGTAGTTCCAACATCTGGTTGTATATGAGTCTTGTTCTTTTGATTGCTTTGCATGTAGAGAGTATGTTGAATTTCTTTTACTTTCTTTACATCATCCTCCTCTCATAACACTTTGCATCATTTTTATAGAACCTATAAAACTCACTTTAAATATTAGTTTTCTTATGCTCCCTAATGAACATTATTTTCTTCTAGGCTTCAAGCAGTGTGTTAGTTTTCAATGGAACCTAAGCATTTAGTAGAGTAACATGCTAATGATAAACACTTCAATGCATGTTTGTTGAATTAGACTGGGGATTATTCTCTACTCAGCATAAATTTCGAAGAATAAACCAGTGTTTATCATGCATGAAAATGTCAGAAGATATTGTGCTTATTTTTCTTCCAACAGATTAATTTGTTTGTGTCTGGCTAATAAACAATTTAGCTACTATCCCTGTGCACTAAGGAAATACTAATTTTGTGAACAGTTACCAGTGTAAACAATCTCTGTAGCATAATGTTTAATATCATATTCATTATTTTTAGATAGAACTCATTAAGGGAGTATTGTCCTATTTCAGCAAAAAAAAAATGTAAATCATGTTCTGGTAATATAAACAAAGTCGAATTCATACTGCTAGCTAGTCTGAATTTCAGTTTGGATATTTAGTATGTTAATTCATACAAATGTATTCCACATTAATGAGTTACATATCCAGCAGGTTTGAGAAAATTATAGGAATATATTATTTGTTGGGTTTGCAAAGTCCATACGTATATGCAAACATATACAACCAAAGTGGAGAAATAAATTGAGGTATGATGAAACCCTCAATAAATGGGGGCAGTGTTTATAAGGTGAAAAACTGGAAGTACCCACAGTGAATGCTTCCAGCACATATATAGATAAGACAAATGTTAAATTGACTGAGAAACAATACAGTGTACTGCATTGGAGAGGCAAAGGATTTAGCATCACAGGGATATTTCTTCAAAAACATGATCTGGGAAATAATAGTGCCTACTACACAAGAAAAGGTCAAAATGGATGTCAGAAGAGACACTGAAACTTGCTCTCCAGCGTAGAGATGGTAAAGCAAATGGAAGAAATGAGGCGGTACAAGAGCTGAACAGAAAATTTCAAAGATCAGCTCAAGAAGATAAAGCCAAATATTACAACAAAATATGTAAAGATCTGGAATTAGAAAACCAAAAAGGAAGAACATGCTCAGCATTTCTCAAGTTGGGGGAACAGAAGAAAAAATTCAAGCCTCAACTTTCATTATTGAAAGATTCGCTGGGAAAATTATTGAATGGTGCAGAAAGCATCAAGAGAAGATGGAAGGAATACACAGAGTCACTGTACCAAAAGGAAATAAATGGTTAATGTTCAACTGTTTCATGAGGAAGCATATGATCAAGAGCCAATGATTCTGAAGGAGGAAGTCCAAGGTGTATTGAAGAAATTGGCAAAGAACAAGGTACCAGGAATTGATGGAATAAAAATTGAAATCTTTCAAGAAAGTGAGGTGACACAGAAGACACTCACTCATCTCTGCCAAGAAAATTTGGAAGACAACTATCTGGCTGACTCATTGGGAGAGATCCATATTTGTGCCCATTCCAAAGAGAGGTGACCCAACAGAATGCGGAAACCATTGGACAATCTCTTTGATATCCCATGCAAGTAAAATTTTGTTAAAGTTAATACAGAAATGACTACAATCATACATTAACAGAGAACTTCCAGAGGTTCAAGCCAGATTCAGAAGAGGCGGTGGAATGAAGGATATCATTGCTGATGTATGATGGATCTTGGCTGAAAGCAAAGATTATCAAAAAGATGTTTACCTGTGTTTTATTAACTATGCAAAGACTTTCGATTGTGTGGAACATGACAAGCTATGGACAACATTGCGAAGTATGAGTATTCCTGAACACTTAATTGTACTTATGAGGAATCTGTACCTGGACCAAGAAGCAGTTGTTCGAACAGAACATGGGAACACTGAATGGTTTAAAATTTAAAAAGGTTTGAGACAAGGTTGTATTCTTTTGCCATACTTATTCAACCTGCATGCTGAACAAATAATCCAAGAAGCTGGGTTATGACTTCTGGTTTCCACGGCAGTGAAGAAATTTAGGTAGAGAACTCTCCATGCTAGAGAGGGACTGAGATCTCACCAAGAAGCCCTCACAGAACAACTCTAGAGCTCCAGATCTACCATAAGATCCAGGATGTCAGTTTCCCGCACTAGCAAGTGAAAAAATCACAATATTAAGGAAAATACTGTGAATTAAGAATAGGGAGATCGGAATCCATCTGTGGCTACTCCACCCTGGCAGTGTTTAGAGGGTAGGGTACAGCCATTCCTGCTCAGTGAACCTGCTCTAAAAGTGGTGCACAGACACTTGCATAAAGAGGCAGGAGATTCTACATATTTCTCCCGCATCTTCCCTGGAGTGCCTTCTTCACTCAGCCAGGACACCATCAGGTGGGTGGATGTGCACCCCAAAGACAGCCCTGACCCTGTAGTTCCCCCACAGTACAGAGACAGGGAATTTGGCAGCCACTAATTACGTCAGCTGTGGAGACACAGATCTAAGATTGATTTGAGCTAGACCATTGGTGGGTGCTCACCTTGGAATTGGTTCCAACTTCAGGTGACTCTGTGTGGGGTTTCTGGGGCTGTGGGTCTTTGTGGGAGTGGAGCACCTTGCTTTTCTCCCATGGAGCAGCTGGTGGTTTCAAGCTGCTGACCTTGCGGTTTGTGGCTCCATTCATGGCTGCTGCGCTACCTGGGCTCCGTGTGCAGGACTTTTACAATACAGTCTGTAAAACCACAACATAAAAGGACTCAACCATCTCAAGAATTGTGCTGTGCACAGGCAGACATCTAACTGACCTTCAGAGACAAAAATAGTGGACAATCTTTCTCCCATTAACTTCTCAATATCTATCTTCACACCTCTACTGTAGTGACTAGAGGAGGGGCCTGAGTGAGTGGACACCCTCACCCACTGCAGGAGGTGCCTTCCTTGCATACACACTGACTGTGTAACTTGGGACAGTAGACCACAGCTTCATTTCTGTTCCAAAGTGGTGGTATTTGTCTTTGCATTAATATTACTTCTGCTTTTGGTCCTTTTGATCACACATCTTTCCTGGAAGTGGGAGCTTTTTCTCCCTACATTACCCAAGAAAAGACAGCAATTGTGGCCATATAGCTAAGCTATAAACATAACTCATTATATTCCACTACTGAGACAAGAGTCAACAATACCTGCTAAGCATAACATGCGAAAAGGGAAGCCTATCTCCTGATAATATTCACCAGGAGACTCCCAGTAAACTTAATAACAAACAACAAACATCCAATTAAGCTTAAACAAACAAACAAACAAGCACATAGCTATCGGAAATGACAAATAAAAAACAACAAATGATATAGAAACATGCCAAAAATAGAAGACAGTAGCTGAGAAAAATGAGCTGGTTTTGGATATACCTGAGAAAGAATTCAGAAGAATGATATGGAAACAAATTAAA
>NW_006408587.1:11707605-11709146 GCF_000296735.1 Chrysochloris asiatica
AAGTTGAACCCATCAGGTTGGAAGGCATTCAGATTATGATTGGGAAAGAGCTTGCCCCTCAAAGTAGAATTGACCTTAATCATGCGAATGGAGCAAATTTTTGAAGACCTTTATTTGCTGATGGGAAACAACACAAAATGAGAAGAAACAGCTGTAAACATTCATTAATAATTGAAATGTGTAATGTATGAAGTATGAATCTAGGAAAATTGAAGACATCAAAAATGAAATGGAACTCATAAAGATTGACATTCTAGGCATTAGTAAGCTGAAATGAACTGGTATTGACCATTCTGAACCAGGCAATCATATGGTTTATTGTGCCTGGAATGACAAATTCAAGTGGAACGGTGTCAACATTCATCATCAAAAGAACATTTCAAAATCTTTCTTGAAATTCAATGTTGTCTGTGATATGATACTTTCCATATGCCTACAGGAAGATCAGTTAATGCCACTACTGTTCTAATTTATGTACCAATCACTAAATTAATTAAATTGATGGAATTGACAAATTCTAGGATAAGCAAAAGACTGATAACCACAAGATCAGAGGTTCAAACTCATCAGCTCTCCTCAGAAATGCTATATTACATCTCCATGAGTCAGAAATGACTGGACAGCTTTTGGGAACAATAACAACTGATAGGAAAACATCCATATTTGTGCCCAATCCAAATAAATGTGACCCAACAGAATGTAGAAATCATTGACCAATAGCATTAAGATCACATGGAAGTAAAATTTTGCTGATGATAAGGAAGCTAGGAGACAACAAATTTCATTGCTTGTGTCCGATGGATCTTGGCTGAAAGTGGAGAACACAACAACGATGTTTACTTGTGTTTTATTGAGTATGCAAAACATTCGACTTTGTGGATCATAACACACTAGTGACAACAATTAGAAGAATGGAAATTCCAGAACTCATGAGAAGACTATATATAAACCAAGTTATGTTTTTTTAGAATAGAACAGGGGGATACTGAATGTTTTAAGTCAGGAAAGGTGTGTGCCAGGATTGTACCCTTTGACCATACCTATTCCATCTTTATACAGGAGCAAATAATCCAAGAAGCTAGATTATATGAAAAAGAATTTGGCATCAGGAATGGAGGAAGTCTCATGAACAATGTGTTATATGTCAATAACGCAACCTTGTTTGTTGAAAATGAAGAGGACTTGGAATAATTAATGACGATGATTGAAGATTACAACCTTAAGTATGGATTGTACCTTAATATAAAGAAAACAAAAATCCTTACAACAGGACCAATAAATAGCATCATAATTAATCGAGAAAAGATTGAAGTTTCCAAAGACTTTATTTTGTTTGGATCCACAATCAAACCTCATACTAGCAGCAGTTAAGAAATCAAAGGATGCAATATATTTGGCAAATCTGCTGCAAAAACCTCTTAAAAGTATAAAAACTCAATGAGTTCACTTTGGAGACTAAGGTATACTTAACTTAAATCACTGTATTTTCCTTAGACTCATATACATATGAAGGGGATACTGTTGTTGTTGTTAAGTACCAT
>NW_006408587.1:11710711-11712901 GCF_000296735.1 Chrysochloris asiatica
AACAACAACAGCTAATTCAGACTTTTGACCTCCTAATCTGTGAGAGACTATATCTCTATTTGTTAAAATCATATACTTGTGGTATCTCTGCTGAAGAAGCAATAACTAAGGCAATAACCTGAAACAATCTGGTAGTTCAAGGAGTTGTAAATAAAGCATGCAATTACTGTTAGTTTTCACAAGTTAAGCATGGAATTAATGTTAGTTTTATTTATTTATTTATTTTAATTTGAGGTGTGAACTGTGGCCTTATGAGAAATAAATGTGATATCACAGTAGCTGTCAAAGTTTGAAGTATAGATAATCCATCTAAAATAATTCTTATGGACCCTCATTCCTTATATTATTGTCTTTGTCTGATTGGGAAAAAACATTGAAAGGCACTATGTTTTTTTTTTTTTTTAAATATTTTGTCTTTTACAACATCACTAAAGTGAATTTGAAAAAAAATAATAAGTTGGATTTTTTTTCCAGTTGCAATTTGCTTTACTAATAGAATCACCCTAATGTTCCAAGTGATTCAATAATATTTAAGTGTTCCTCAGAAGAAACAGCATTAATTATGGTCTTCAATGCAATTCATCCAACTCATGCATGGTTAATTTTTTTTTTTTAGTATGATATTAGATGCATAATCATTTACTACAACCCTTGGAAACCAATAGTGTATCCTTGAATATTGCTGCTGTTGACAATATTAATAATGTTAATGCTTTTGGTGAAATTAAATAAAATTCATTTTAAAAAACAGCTTAAATTTTCATTAAAGGGAAAACATTCACTTTTCAAAGTAATGGATTTCCAATACAGCATCCCAAATGTATTAAATGTCACTGATAATTTAAATTTTTCATTTTTTAATTTTGTATGTGTGTGTGTTTTACTTGTCGTTCTGAAGCCAGCTGCAAATAAATTTGGCTACATCCCCATAAGTGAGAGAGGAAAAAAATCAGAGCTTAAAATGTTTCCTACATAATGCCATTTTGTTGGCTGATTAATCTTTTCTGTTGTACAGCTAAATAACACCTTATGTTAGGCGTGAGTTTATTGCAATAAGATATGAGAGGTCTACCTCCACATGTTATATTCCTAGTTGAAAGTGAAAGACAAAAAAAATTGTTGTCTGAAGCTCGTTTCCAAAATCGTTTAGGTGGTTTGTTATATGAAATCATAGAAATAAGTGTGTCTTTAGAAATCAGAGCCACACTTCAGGCTAGTCTTTTTGAGAAAGGTCCATATGAGAAACCATTGCTTTTCTTTAAATCTCTGTGGATTATGTTTTGGCAGAATGAGCACTTCATTCCAACATGGTATTCTTAAAATTTAATTACATACTGATGATATTTAAATAACAAAAAAAAAATGATTCCATTATTTTATTCTCCAGATATTTTAAATTTAAATTACAAATGGTAGCAAGAGTAACAATAGTGTTACAGGAAAAAATATGACAATAAGTTGAAAATTATTTTTCTGCTATTTGTTTTGATTCATTCAAGTCATTTCAAAGCATTTATTGGATTTCTTTTATGTATGCACTGTTTTATAGGCTGCAGGTACAATAGTAGATAAAATTTACTTTCATAGAAAACAAATTCTTCTTAAAAAAGCTATACAACCAGGGAAACTACAGTACTAGAAAAGAAATAAATAGAACATAACTAAAGAGAATGCTGACACATTGTGAGAAAAGTAACTAATGTCACTGAGCAATCTCTGCAGAAATTGTCAAATGGGAGTCTAATTTATCAAGCACACTTGCATCAAAAACTCAAATTAAAAAAAAAGAAGGAAAGAGAAAAAAGTATACAATGAATAAATAAAGGAATCAAGCTAGCACTCTGATATAATATCATCCAATAATTATTAATAACTTCACAGTGGGTTCAGATCATAAATAATTTTAAATAGTCAGACTTGAGATCTACAGATTAGCTAAAATCTAAATCAGGAAATCTAAACATGAAATTAAACAAATCAAATAGGTCAGTGCAGTGGTAAAAATTATGTAGCAATTCATCTAGGCCCCGATTTTCACTGACTTAGTAGTTATGTAGTGATGCAATTTTTCAGTTATATCATTCTATAATTGTTCCATTTTGTGATATAATGCATTCAACTCCATGATGTGATCATATGTGATCAGCACATCAGTTGTAAAGGAAGTTTCTTTGTGATGTGACCTGCATT
>NW_006408587.1:11713301-11728273 GCF_000296735.1 Chrysochloris asiatica
AAACCACAAGGTCAACAGCTCAAACCCACCAGCAGCTCCATAGGAGGAAGATGAAGCTGTCTGATCCTGTACAGACTTACTATCTCATAAGCCCTCTACAGGGTTATTATGAGTCAGAATTGAGTTGATAGCAGGGGGTTTTAGGGTGGCAGTTACATGAGCCAAGAGAAGCCTCTAGACTTGTGTCTGACCCATGGACCTGGAACTTGTCAATTTCTACAATTGCCCAAACCAAATCCTTGAGATAATTGTATCTCTATAAATATATACACTTCAAAATGGAGACAACTAAAATGCCCATCAATTGAAGAATGGATAAACAAACTGTGGTACATACACACAATGGAATACTATGCTACCTTGAAGAACAACAAGGAAGCTGCAAGCCATCACATGGCATGGATGAACCTTGAGGACATTATGCCGAGTGAAATTGGTCAGTACAAAAGGAGAAATGCTGCATAAGACCATTATTGTGAAAAACTAAGAAAGAGAACCCACCCCAAAGGGGGGGGTGGAATCTAAATATATAAGTGCTGATCATCGGTATGTATGGGATGAGAGGTGGGGACGGAGGGGAAAAAAGAACACAGGGTAGGGAATAGAGACAGGAGAGCCTGGGAGTGGGTTGGGGGTGGGGGGCAGGGAGGCTGGCAATACACAAGAAGGAGGAGGGGAAAAAGAAGAACAAGGCAGATGGGAGGATGGTTGGGCAGGTTCACATGCGCTAGGTGGGACAGAGCTAAATGACGAGGTAGGCACAACCCTGGAACAACAGGGCTTCAGGATACAGGGATTGAGGCATGGCTTGAATGGGATAAGGAAGGGGAATAATGTTAGGATGCTTGGCTGTCTTTTGAATCTTGGTCTCCCTTGCCTATCATTGTGAAATAGAAACTTGGGGTTGGGGCAGCCAGAAACATCACAACAGAAAACATGTGGGCCCATATCCAGCCTATAACTAACTGGAATATCTTGGGGGTGGGGGTGCTGG
The DNA here is from genome assembly GCF_000296735.1 of Chrysochloris asiatica. Classification (NCBI taxonomy): domain Eukaryota; kingdom Metazoa; phylum Chordata; class Mammalia; order Afrosoricida; family Chrysochloridae; genus Chrysochloris; species Chrysochloris asiatica. Next base: position 11,714,296 of record NW_006408587.1, read on the forward strand.
AAACTGCCCAGACCCAAAATGGTGGGGGGGGCTATGATGGCATGGACAGGTGGAGTGGCTGGGGACACGGGGCTCAGGGAGGCAGAGGAGCTGTTTGCTGACAGCCAGGGGGGTGGACCTGTGGGGTGTATCCTTTGGTTATTTGATGATGCATGGAGGGGATTTTAATCACTGCAATGCAATGAAATATGATAGGATGAATGTGAAGCTGAAGTGGGACAGAGGCAAATAATGATGTATGCAAAACCTTGGAACAACAGGGCTCTGGGATACAGAGACTGAGACATGGTTTGAATGGGGAAAAGGGGGAAAATAATGTTAAGATGCTTGGCTGTCTGTTGAATCTTAGTTTCCCTGGCATGCCATTGTAAAATAGGCACTTAAGGGGGAGAGAAAGGAATAGTCAGAAATATCACCATGGAAAGCTTGTGGATCCGTCTTCTGCCTATAACTGATTGGAATGCCTAAAATGGGGGTACAGCGTGTCCAGTGCAGGAGGCTTCCTGTGGAGCCTCTGCATTGCACAAGACCATGGGTAGAATCCTGATCAGCATCCAGAATCTTCTGAGGGGAAATTTCCACTTGAAAGAACAAGCTGACCAGTCCGGAGTGACCAGAAGAACAGAAAATACTTCCTGGGGGAAAGACTGACAGGAAAAATACAAAACAATATAAATATAGGCAGGCTGACTGATTACTACAAGAATAAACAAGTGGCTCGCCCAGGAGACATCAAGGCAAGTGGTGGGGTCCCCTCAGGGCAAACCGCCTTCTAAGACTAAGGCTCAATGGGAATGCATGCTCTGCTCCCTGACCACATTCATCACTGATAAGGGGAAGTGAGGGAAAAGCAGCGATGAAGCTCCTAGCTAAGCCCTGACAATGCTCAATGGACTCCTGAGAACCCGGTTGGAGACCTGGTTGGCTAGTAGTGTGCCAAGTCCAGAGGACTCTTGGGCACAGAGTCGGCGACGTTGCCACGGGGGACTAGAGTGGAGAGTGAAGCATCCAGCTTATAAGAAGAGAGGGCATATGCATGGGTGTACCCACACTTGCAGAAAATACCCACTTGACCTGGCTTCAATGACTGGATGATCAGAGCTCAAACAGGAAGAAAGAAGGAAAAAAGAGTGATCTGATACAATTTGATGAACTTGACCTACACCTATGGAAGCAGTAGCTCAAAAGAGAGAACAAATCTTCACAGAGAGGATCATTCCCACCCCCTCCACACGCAGAGGACAGGGTTGGGCAACTTGGACGCTGGCTACCCAGAATTGGTGGGTGGGTGGAGCTACAGAGCCAAGAGGTGACTGGCTTACAAGCTTTCAAGAGGGAACCTAGATCCAAGGGTGTGGAGCAGGGTAGAATCTCCACTGAATACCTAGTCAGGGCAGATGAAAGGAGATGCAGATAGGTCTGTTGCGATACAATAGCGAATAATTGTTGTCAGGACTCATTGTAGGGGCTGGAAATGTAAAGGTGGACGTTTGGGGGTAAGGGAAGGGAGTTGATTGACCTTGCAGTCTAGCAGCAGGGGTCCCTGGGACCATCAAGGGAAGGAGGAAATATATTCTGGATTTTCTACTTTTTCACTGGCCATCTACTTTACCAAGCAAGATGTCCTCTTTCAGTGATTACTTTCCTAATAACATGTCCAAAGTACATGAGAAATAGTGTTTCACCATCCTCCTTTCTAAGAGCATTCTGTCTGTCCTTCTTCCAAGACAGATTTGTTCGTTCTTCTAGCAGTCCATAGTGTATTCAAGAGTCTTTGCCAAAACTATAATTCAAAGACATAAGTTATTTGGTCTTCCCTATACATTGTCTAGCTTTCATATGCATCTGAGGCAATTAAAAATATGTGGCTTGGGATAGATGTGTCTTTGGCCTCAGAGTGACATCATTTTTTTTTTTTTTTTTTTTTTTTTTTAATACTTTATAGAGTTCTTTTGATTTCTTAAGAGCTCCTTCTATGGACTTTGATTGTGGATCCAAGTAAAATGAAAGCCTTAATAACTTCAACCCATATTTTTCCATTTACCATGATGTTGCTTATTGGTCTGTTTGTGAAGACGTTGGGTTTTTGTTTTTTTTAAAGTTGAGATAATCCATATAGAAGGCTGTAGTCTTTGATCTTCCTAACAAGTACTTCAATCCTTTTTTCTTTCAGCAAGCAAAGTTATATCATCTGCATATCACAGGTTGTTAATGTAATGAGTCTCTCCAATCGTGATGTCACATTCTTTCTCATATAGTGCAGTTTCTCAGATTATTTATTCAACATACAGACTGATTAAGTGTGGTGAGTGTGCCTATGACCCTGACACACTCATTTCCTGATTTTAAACTATCCAGTTCTGCTTGAAATTCAGCCTCTTGATCGGTATACTTCATGAGCACAACTAAGTGTTTCAGAATGCCCATTCTTCACAATTTTATACTCAATTTGTCATAATCCACACAGTGAAATGCCTTTGCATAGCCAATAAAATATGTCAACATCTTTCTGGTATTTTCTGCTTTCAGCCATGATTCTTCTTACATTACCAATGTCTTTTATTTTTAAATCTGCTTTGAATTTCTGGCACTTTCGTATCAATGTACTGCTGTAACCACTTTTGAATTTTGATAACCTTTCTCAGGAATAAGCACTAATATGTATATATAGCTGGTTGGTTAAGAATAGGACCTTGCACACATAAGGATTTAATAAATTGTTTGGTGCTGTTAAGTGCCATAGAGTTTGTTTCAACTCATTGTGACCCTGTATAGGGCTTCCGAGGATCAGCTGGTGGGTTTGAACCACCTACCTTATGGTTAGCAGTCTTAGCTTATCCTTTCTCTCTATATCAGGATTCTTTTCTGTTATACACAGTGAAGTAGTATAGAAGAATACAGGAATTTGGATACCCATTTTGAAAAAGGTGAGGGGAAACATAATATCTATTTTCTTGGAATCTACTGACAGAGACAAACATAAAGAGATAAGGAAAACAATGCAGTAAAGTACAGGGTTCTCTTGGGGGTAGTTAGAAATGAAACAGAAAATAGACTTGGATGATGAAGAAAAGCTTTCCAGAGAAACTTATGTCTAAAGTAAATATTAAATGATAAACTTAGTTTCCTGTTTTATTTTATTCATACTTTTCACCACCATTCTACCATACTAAATATTGTTTATTTTTTATGGTTTCCCTCCACTATAAAGTAAACTCTATAGGGACAGGTTTTTTTGTCTGAGTTTTCATTGCCTAGGTGAATTACTTGGTTGTTGTTAAGTACCATCAAGTTGGTTCCGACTCATAGCGACCCCATATAGGGTTTTCCAGGAGTAGCTGGTGGGTTTGAACCATTGACCCTGTGGTTTTCAGTCCAGTGCTTATCATATAGCACCACACCAGGAGACCAGATTAGTTATTGTTGTTATTTAGTGACATCGAGTTGATTCTGACTCATAACAACCCTGTATTGGGTATCTAAGGAGCGACTGGTGAGTTTGAACCACCGACCTTGTGGTTCAAAATAACCTTGTGGTCCAGTACTTTATCCCACAGCACCACAGCAATACTCCAGATGAGTTGCTAGTACATAGCATAGAAAATACTCAACAAATATTTCATGGCATAATGCATGAAAGAGTAAATTAAAAATAAATCAAGTAACAGAGTAAGCTTGGAGAAGGCAGCAAGGAAAGTGGATAAAGAGAATATATGAGGAAGAAAGAGTGAAATCTTCAAAACTTTGGGTGTCAGGCACTGTACCATGATAGCCATCAAGACCCATGGTGGGGGTGGGGGTTATGTACGGTAGAGTCAGTTCTGACTCATAGCGACCCTGTACAGGGTTTCTGAGGCCATAAATCTTTACAGGAGCAGAAAGCCTCATCTTTCTCTTGCAGAACAGCTGGTAGTTTTGAACTGCTGAGCTTAAGATTCGCAGCCTGATTCGTAACCACTATGATACCAGAGCTTAAGCCCATGTGTCTTAATCATTATCTCCCTGGTCAAAGTGTTTTAACTCTAGTTAATGTCTGGATATTTTTTCTTTTCTGGAATCAAATCTATAGCAAGTTACTGTGCTTCTCTACCCTCTATCATAGCATGGCATATATTACTAGGCAGGATGTTTGTTATGTTAGCATAGCAATACAATTATGATTATATTCCCCAGAAAGATTAGAACACTGTAACTTGAAGTGCCATGTGGAGTTGGTCTCAGTTCCAAGACTCCTCAAGGATGTCTCTAGGCATTTGTGATCTTTTTCATAGAGCAAATAAACATTGAAAAACCTGGATATTACTTTCTTTCTTTTTCCTCCTACTATAAAGCATCTTGTGTGGCTTTGTGGGTTAATGTGCCAGACTTCAAAGTCATTTGAACTGCAAGGTCAGTGGTTCAAGTTCATCAGCTGCTCCTTGGAAACCCTGTACAGTGTCACTATGGATTGGAACCAACTCAATGGCACTTAACAACAACAACAATAAAGCATCATTAATTAACAGGTCATTGTAGGGATTGTTTACCATCTACATTGTTGAAAGGGCAAAGGTTAAAAGCTTAGAGGTTGTCATCTCCTAGAACTGTTTGTAAAATAAAAAATAATGTGAAGCAAACATTACAGAGTTAAATATAAAATAAGGTTAAAACACTACAATGAAACGCATAATACATCTCCAATCATTTAATTAATCAACATGTGTTAAGATTTACTCTAGCTCGGAAATTCAGTGTCTTTAGACTGTACCCTCTGCTAAGAATGTTGAAACCCTTCTACAGTAGAAGTATACACTGTGTTTCAAAAGCATTTTTTTTTTCTTCTTTGACAGTAATTTATTCTGATGAGAAAACTTACCGTGGTCCCATCAGACAATAGCCGATCATGAGAAAAGTGGAAAATGAACAAGTTTATTGAGAAGTCTATTTGTCGTATCCAAAATACAAAAATACAAACAACAACTTGCATTTCATTATGTGGCAAAACAGGAACCATCAAAAGAAGAAGATAAATGGACAAGGTCAGATTTACTAATTGCAAAGATCATTTCAACAGAAAAAGATGAGTTTAGAAACAGAAAGAAAATTTCTTTACGACATGGTGAAAGAAATACTAATTTTAAAATTCTTTCAGGTACTGTAGTGGAGAAACTGTCCTGAATTATTGTTCTAATGTACAATGCTTCATAGTTTTATTGCCTCTGCTACTTTTCTATTTTCTGTTTCCTCTAATTCTCCTTCTTTGCTATCTACTATTTCTGCTAATAAACTATTCTGAAAATGGTATACAACTCAAGAGAAATGGGTTAATTTTGACACAGTGACAGGACATTTCAATATCCCGAAAAGACAGTTCTGATGAAGTAGAAGATGCGATCTAAAAAGTCTCAGTGAAGGAGTAGGAGGATGCATCAGTGAAGTCTAGTGGGAATTTTGTCTATGAACACTGAAATTTTCAAATTCAGTCCCAGGGAGACATGGCAACACAGACAGTGACCTCTGTCTGAGGTGTAATTGCAGGCCTCATAAGTGCTACTAGGATCAAACCATCAGCTCAATCTCAAAGGAACATTTCCTTTGGTTCAACAGTCTGAATCCAATTAGAGCGCTCAGTTACCAGAGCTTCTGTTCAGTAGCCGAAATAGGTCAAAAGAAGCAAAACAGACTTCAGTTAGGAAAATCAGAGTTCAAGATCATGGTGGGACTAGCCAAAAAAAAAAAAAAAAACAACAACCAAAACCCCTAACTTGATGCACAGATATTCAGTAGTTGAATTTAGGATTAAATAAAGTTCAGTTGACAACAAAAAGTCTATCTTCAATAGCTGAGGTAGATCTGATACTATAAGACCGTCCAAGTTATGCCAGATTCAGAAATTTGTAGTAACAGGGACAGACTGTTAGACAGGTAAATACAGCACTATTCTTGATAAAAACAAAACAAAAAATCCTGTATGTTTAATAAAATATGCATCCCTAATCAAAAACTACCTTTTTATCAGGATTACAAGGGCATAAAAGAATGAGACATAGAGAATCAGACTAATAGAAATAAACATTTTGATGATTTGTATTTTCAAAGTAATTGATTACTAGAAATGAATACACATAAATAGATAACTATCATTTATCAGAATTATTGGTATATAGCAGTCCTGGTGTGGTGCTACAGGTTAATGTGCTATACTGCAAAGTTGGTTTGACTTGCAAGGTCTGTGGTTCAAGCTCACCAGCTGCTCCTGGGAAACCCTATACAGGGTTGGATTGACTTGACAGCACACACACAGTACACACACACACACACACACACATATGAGAGAGTGAGTCCTGGTGTGGCACCATAAGATAAATAAGTACTCAATTGGTTTGAATTGGAAGTCTGGCAGTTCCAAACTCACACACCACTCCTTGGAAACCTTATACAGGGTCACTGTGAGTCAGGACTGACTAGAGAGTATACATACACACACACACACACACACACACACACACACACACACACACACACACTTTTTTATTTATCCAAAGAGGATTTTTAAAGGGGATATATTTTGCCAGGATATACAGAGAGAGGTTTTTAATTATTAGGAAAATCTTATTATATTCATGAGTACCAATGAATATACCAACAGTATGTAAGAAGGAAATTTTCAAGTGATTTAAAATCTCTAATGCATAGCAAAAGACTCAATCCATAATTATGATAATTTAAATATGAATGAATTCCAGAATAGTTTCAGGATATCACTAAAATTAAAATGTGATCACAGATATTTTCTGATTAATATAAATGAGAAATTTAAAAATGGATTCAATATACACAGTAGGAAATGCATCAGGGCATATGAAAAGACTAGGCTGAATCCTTATGCATTTTTATTTAATAACTCAGCTTTTGACAACTTATATAAGAAGATATTGTAATTAGAATACTGATAAATTATGAAATATCTTACATTCTAAGTACTGTCTTTTTAAATAGATGAATGTCAGTTAATCAAGTATGGTGATCACTATGTACTTGAAAACTCTAATTTTGGATTAGGGAAAAACAAAAAAACACTTTATAAATTAGAATAATGATTACATATAGTAGCCTGTGGTTTAAAAAGGCAACTGAAAATGTTCTGTTATTATATTAAGTATATAAATGATACACCTGGCTGCAAATATAAATTTCTAGCAAAAGAGAACATACAAATAGGGGGACAAAATCTAGTTCCTTATATGGTGTCACTCAACATGTTATTCGAAACAAGCATGAAAAACAAAACTAAACCCAGCAATATAGTCTGAAAGTGCTTTCTTCAGATTTCAGGAACATCACCGTGATTTGTATACTGTTTAATGGACATGGGAGCAGAGGACGGCATATTCTTTCTTCTCTGAGATGCTAGAAAACTAGCTCTTAGCGCTTGTGCGTGATTTCTGGATTGCCCTATTCAGACTGTGATTTAATTCTACATAAGTAAACAATGATCGTAACATTTCATACTTAAGCAGTCATCTAGAGAAACTTTCTTTAACCAAAGAAACATTTACTGTATTCCCTTTGTTAAAGAATTTCATGTTGGCTTGCACTTTTTTTTTGCAGTTGTTGTTGTTAAGTGCCATCGAGTCGGTTCCGACCCATAGCGGCCCTGAACAGGGTTTCCGAGGCTGTAAATCTTTACTGGAGCAGAAAGCCTAATCTTTCTCCCGCGGAGCAGCTGGTAGTTTCGAACTGCTGATATTGAGGTTCACAGCTACAAATTAAGCTAATTAGTTAGAGCTGAGAAGATATTGAAATGTTTATTGATTTAATGTAAATAAAAATTTTAAATGTAATTCTGAGGTTGAAAAACAAAAAGGAACTAAATGCAGATTCTTCACTTCTGGATTGGCCCATGTCTGAAGCATAGAGATACAGCATAATTTTGTGGAAAAGACATTTAACCCTTTAAGATCACCTACAGGCATACTGTGTCAGACAGTGAAGTTGCTTGAACTGCAAGGTGGGTGGTTCACGCTCACCAGCTGCTCCTTGGAAACCCTATACAGGGTCGGAATCCACTCGATGACACTTAACAACAACAACACAGACATACTGGGATCTCTCCTGATGCAGTGGTTAAGCACTCTATGACTGAACAAAAGGTGACTGATTCAAACTCACAAACGGCTTTGTGGGGAAAAAATGTGGCAGTGTGCTTCTGTAAGTAGTCCTGGAGAGGCGCTGCATGTGGTTTAAAGCGCTAGGACCACAAGGTCGGTTTAAACAGCAAGGAAGGTGGTTCAAGTTTACCAGCAGCTCCTTGGAAACCTTATACAGGGTCCCTATGGGTCGAAATTGACCCTATATCACTTAACAACAAAAACAATACTTCTGTAAAGATTTCACACTTAGAAATCCTATGAGACAATTTCCCCCTGTCCTGTAGTGTTGCTAGGAGTCCTGGTTGGCGCTGTGAGTTAATGCGCCAGACTGCAAAGCCGTTTGAACTACAAGGACGGTGGTTCAAGCTCACCAGTCGCTCCTTGGAAACCCTACGCAGAGTCACTATGGGTCGGAACCGACTCGACGACACTTAAGAAAAACAACAAAATAGGATTGCTCTAAGTTAGAAATGGCTCAACATCAATGCGTTTTGATCGTGGCAGAAGTGCTTTTAGTAGACAGATATACTAAGACCCAGTTGCTCACAAAAGAAGTGTTTAAGGAAGAGAAAGGAGGTTCTAGTACTCCTCCCCACTCTAGAACCTGTCTGGCACAAGTTGAGAGAAAGAAGAGTGGATATGACTAAAGCAGCTTGAGTTCAGAAGAGTGCTTGACCTTCCCCATCTCGTGTCACATGTCCCATCCACCTGCATGTGTAGTGGTCAGACTGTAGGCCCATAACTGCAAGTTCAAATAAATGTGGATTATTACTATTTTTTTTATTCTACAGTAAGTTTATTTAGCTGAAAATCCGTGTTCAGTTACCAAAACAGAACAGAACTGAAAAGTGAACTCATATTCAGAAGTTGTCAGCGTGATGTTGGACATATTTTCTCAGATTTATTACTAGGTGTTAATTGTTTTAGGTTTTTGCTGAAAATCATAGGTTTTCAAATTGTGTGCAAAAATGCAATACTTTTTCATATTGACATAATAATTCAAAATCCATGGAATTGAGCATATTTTCCTTTTTAGGATTTTAAAGCAAAGATTTTATTGCTTCATTATTTGGCAGTTACCCATTATCAGGAGTCCTAGTGTGGCACTGTTTGATAAGCACTGGCCCATAAGGTCATCTGCATCACAGGGCTGGCAGTTCAAACTCACCAGCCGCTCCTTGGAAACTCTATACAGGGTTGTTGTGAGTCAGAACCGACTTGACAGCACTTAACAACAACAACCCTTTATCAGGACATGGAAATTCTTTTCTTATTTTGCTGTAGATTTTGCCCTTAATGAGCATTGTTGTTGATGTTGTTAAGTGCCATTGAGTCAGTTCAATTCATAGTGACCCTGTTAAGGGTTTCTGAGAAGCAGCTGGTGTATTTGAATTGCTGACCTTAAAGTTGAAGCTGATCTTGTGCTTCAGTGCTTTATTCTGCAGCACCACACCAGAACTCCATTAATTTAATCATATTTTTTCTATTTTTTTCATGAATATATGATATTTTTCGTTTAATCAACTAATGGGGGTAGTTAGACTAATAGCTAATTTGTTATTGTTAAGTGTTGTCAAGTCGGTTCTGGCCCATAGAGACCCTGTATAGGGTTTCTGAGGAGCAACTATTGAGCTTGAACCACAAACCAACTTTGCAGTCCAGCACATTAACCCATAGCGCCATATCAGGACTCCAATCATTGACTAATGTTAAATTATTTCTAAATCCTAAAATAAAGTAATGCAACCAAAATATAGTATGCATTTTGTGTGTTTCTGTCTTTGCATCCTCATACTTACTTGGTAATTTTTCATTTGTATTTAGATAAGAAAGGGTTCTATAATGTTTTTCTTTTTATAATGGATTTGTCCAGTTTGAAAAGACAGAAAGCTGTAAACTCATCAAATGAGCTGTAGACTGTTTTCTCCATTATTAAAAGTTTATTAAAATCAGAATCATCTGCTCTTGAAAATATGGTAGAATTCTCTTTTAAAACACTCTGGTTCTAATCTTTCTTTTTGGTAAGGGTTTTGAGCACAGATCAATGTCTTGAATGGTTTTAGACTAAACAGAATTCATCAATACTCACCCCTTTCAGGAGGTAGCATATGATCAAGTACCAATGGTATTGAAGGAAGAAGTCTAAACTGCAAAGAATGAACTGGTAAAAAAAAAAAACAAAAAACATAAGCCTTCAGGAACTGAAGGAAAACACCAATTGGAATATTTTAACTAATGAATGCAGCACTGGAAGTACTTGCTCATCTATGCCAAGAAATTTGGAAGAGAGCAATCTTGGCTAACCCAATTGGCAAAGATTCATATTTGTGCCCGTTTCAATAAATGGTGATCCAGTAGAATGTGGAATTTACTGAGCACTATGAATAATATCACATACAAGTAAAATTTTGCTGAAGATAATTTTAAAATGGTTGCAGCAATATATTAAGATGGAGTTGCCATAAACAGAAGTCAGATTCAATAGAGGATGTGGAATGATTAAGGTTTTATCATTGCTGATAAAAAATGTATCTTGGTTGAAATCAGAAAATACCAGGGAGATGTTTACATGTACTTCATTGAGTATGCAATGAAATATGACTGTGTGGATCATAACAAATTATGAATAATCTTGCAAAGAGTGTGAATTTCAGAATACTTAAGTGTGCTCATGTGGAGCCTCCACATTGACCAAGAGGAAGTCACTCAAACATAACAAGGAAATACTGGATGGTTTTAACCCAGGAAATGTATGTGTAAGCATTGTATGCTTTCATCGTACTTATTCAATCTGTATGTTGAGTTGATGAACTATAAGAACACAGCAACAGGATTGGAGGAATACTCATTAATGTACTGAAATTATCAAATGGCCTTGGAAACCCCATAGGGCATTTCTAGTCTATCTTACAAGTCACTGTGAATAGAAATCAACTCAACAGAGGTTGGTTTGTTGGACATTGATACTTGCTGAACTTTTAATATAATTTTTGTTACTTTGTATTTATATATTTTATAGCTGATAATTTTAATAACTGAAGTTTTGGGGTCTAAATCAACCATATCATTATGAACTGTTTCTTTTGGATTAGATGATTTCTCTTTTCTTGTTTTACTCCTATTGTGATCATATTTCATTGAATTTAAAAACAACAACAACAACAACAACAAACCTTGGTGTTTTAAATTTGAACTATTTACTTCCAGTGAGGATATGGGTTTGTTATTAGTTTGGGATCAATTTAGCTCATTTTAAATGTGGAAGTCTTATATTCCGCTCCTGTACCTCTCAGGAACCCAGGGCCTACTCTCTTAATACCAGCAATGGTATAGATATTTGTTTGCAGTAAAAATGCTTTAATTTTAGCTTTTCCTTTTTGTTTATCAGCTTACTATGCATGTCTTAATATCAGCATCTGGAAATGTCCCAACTTTTTGGAGAGATTAACAATGTCTTAAAAATATACTCTTGTAGTTTATTCAGGATTTTATGATATTGTAGCTTGATTTCAAAGTTTCTAGTTAGATGTTTTGCTGGAAACAATGCACATATTGTCTACTTAACGTTGAGAAGAGCTATATGTTTTATACTTACATGGAATTGTTTACAGAAGACAGGAGAGATGGATATGACACCTTGGAACATCAGTGGAAAATTAGCAGAGAGTGCTTCTGAATATATGTGGGAAAAATTTCTTATTGCATATATTTATTGTTGTTGTTAAGTGCCATTGAGTCAATTCCAACCCATAGCCACCCTATATAGGGTTTCCAAGGAGTAACTGGTAAGCTTGAATTGCTGACCTTCCAATTCAAATGACTTTGCAGTCCAGCACATTAACCCACAGTGCTACACCAGGACGCCATATAAAGAACCATGCTTTTGCTTTTTTTTTTAGAACCCATATTGAGTTGTCTCAATTACATGGGTCTTAGGGGAGAAAACAAACAAACAAAAAGATCAAGGGATTTCGGCTATGGGTAAGAAGGAAAAATATTATATTTCTCTTCCTCTAAAAATATTGGAGAATCAGTGGAAAATATTTGTAGTGAAGAGGTTGTAAATCATTTTATGTCATGGTAAAGTGGTAACCAAGGACAGCAAGCATCTTAACTCATTATACCTTTTTACATTGAATTGTAATTCATATTGAAAGATACAGTATTTGATCTTCATCAGTAAGTGCTTCAAGTCCTCTTTGCTTTCAGCAAACAAGTTTGTGTCATCTGCATACTATAGGTTGTTAATGAGCCTCCTCGAATTTTAATGTTAAATTCTTCATAAATTCCAGCTTCTCTGATTATTTGCTCAGCATACAAATTGAATAATACAAATTGATGAAATGATACAATCCTGATGCATACCTTTCCTGATTTTAAACCATTCAGTTTCCCCATGTTCTATATGAGTGAATGCCTCTAAATCTAAGTAGAGGTTCTGTTTAAATACAATTAAAATAATACTACAGAATTCCTATTTTTGGAAAATTTATCCATAGTTTGTTATGATTCATACAATTGAATGTCTTTGCATAGTCAGTATAACACAGGTAAACATCTTTCTGGCATTCTCTGATTTAGCCAAGATCCATCTGATATCAGCAATGACGTCTCTCATTCCATGTGAGTAGATTCATGGATTGAGACATAGTTTGAATGAGTAAGGGAGGGCGAGTAGGATATAGACAATAGAGTTTGAAAGAGGAAATTTGTACAGTATTATTTACCTTTCCTGCAAACACAACTATGAATATGGTGGAGCATACAGCAGACACAGTGATGAAAACTACCTAGATATTATCAACATTTTTAAGGCAATGAGTTGATCAGCCTGGGGACTCAAAAGCATAGTCTCAGTGGACACTATGGTCCATTGGCATGACATAGTCCACAAATATGATGTTCTAAGTCCTGCTTGGGTGTGTAGCATCTGGGATTTTAAAGCTCATGAACAGCCATCTATGGTGAAGCTATTAGTTTCTCCATGTGCAGAAGAAGAGTGATACTAATTGAAAAGTCTTGAAATCAGTTAGTACAATTGACTAATGGAACTTGTAAACATCAGTCTCCACAACTGAGACCAGAAGAACTAGATGGTGCGTAGTTACCACTATCAACTGCTTTGAAAGGGATCAAATTAGAGGGTCCTTTATAGAATATTGACTATACGAGGAACTACCAGAAAAATAAATTAAACCATGTTGGAAGAAATACAGCAAGAATGCTCTTTATAAATGCTCTTTATAAATGTAAATGGTGAAACTTCATCTCATGTACTTTGAGCATGTCATAAAGAGGAGGACCGGTTCTTTGAGAAGAATGTTGTGATTGGTAGAGAGCAAGTGAATAAAAGAAAGAACCTCAACAAAATGGATTGACACAGTGGTTGCAACAATGGCTTAAGCATGTGAACAATTGTGAGGATGATGAAGACCTGGGCAATGATTTGTTGTGCTGTACACAGAGTCACTATGAGTCAGAACTGAAGAGCTGATTCAGAGACCCTTAACAAAGGTTGCAATTAGCAAAGCTTATTATGCTCAGATGTTAATGGCTTTAAATTTCTTATTCAGACAATGGAAATATATTTCATCTAAGCTGTAGAGAAAATGCAAAGACTTTACATTTTGTAACAGCCAATAATAAACTTCAGAAAGATAACTGAAACTGGAGTATGACCGCAGAAAGGGGAGGGAGGGTGGATCTTAGAAGCAGGCTATTAGAATGGGAGATATTGTAATAATTGAATTAGAAGGTAATGAGATTAGACTAAAGAAATCTAAATGACTACAGGAATTCAGAGATGACAAGGAGAATAGATGCAGAATCAATTTTAGAAATAGGAT
>NW_006408587.1:11728421-11729013 GCF_000296735.1 Chrysochloris asiatica
TCTGAATAAGTTCTTTTGGTAGTATTTACACCAAACTAAAATAATTCTTCTTTTCTGAAGCATTTTGAATAGTGAATTCTTATGTCCTGATTAAAATATGGCATGGTTCAGACATTTAAGGTAGCCATTTTAGAAAGATAATGTTTGCCAAGATATATTTTTATTATAAAATATCAATGGCTTTTAAAAATGTATAATCATATACTTTTCTTCCAGAATTTACTTACATTTATGATCACATGAAATATAAGATGATGAATTAATTTCAATATTTTTCCTATCATTATGCAATATTGTTGTTTTTAAGTGGCACCAATTCAGTTCCAATTCACAGCAACCCTCTATAGGGTTTCTGAGGAGCAGCTGGTAGGTTTGAACTACTGACCTGGTGTTTTGCTTAGGCTTTTAAAAAGCATTGTGATCAATCTGAGTACTTTGGAAATTAGAAGAGATCATCTGATTTGTGAATATATGAGGTTCCAGTCATGCTTTGATGCACAGGCATCATTTACCAACTAAAACCATGGGTATATGGATAAATGTGGGTGAATAAAAAATTATCTGCATTATGGTTATATCAAAACATCTATCC
>NW_006408587.1:11739723-11741706 GCF_000296735.1 Chrysochloris asiatica
CAATCTCAACAATAAACCTGCCCATTCTTCAAGGGTAGCAAGGACTGCCCTGCAAAATCTCCATAGGAAAACCTTACTCCATCCACCCTACAGCCTTGATATTGCTACTTCAGACTACTTTTTGTTCTCTAAACTCAAATAATACTCAAAAGGAACATAATCCAATTTCTCAAGGATGCCAGAACTGCTGTTTTGACAAGGTGTAAATCGAAGAGTAAAAAATTATTTGAGGAAATGTTAGAAAGATGGAAGTAACTTACTCAGAAGTCTGTAGACCTAGATGGAGACTAGGTTGAAAAACAATAGCTTCACGTTTTAATATTTTTGTTGAATAAAAGTTTCTATGATATTGTAGCAAATCTTTATCACTTACCCATCTATATGGTCTCTAAACTTTTCTTCTAAATGTGATTGAGAAATTTAATTAACAGTATTTGAAATCACAAAGTAGCCTTGCCTTTCCATATTATTAACTGAAATAATTTGTTACCAGGAAAAATGCAAAGAAAAAGGAGGGAAGGAAGGGAGGAAAGAAATGAATAAAACCCCACTGCTTGGAGTCTAAGAGTTCTGGTGTGGCACTGTAGAATAAACATTGAACTACTAACTGCATCAATAGTTCAAATCCCCTAGCCACTCCTTGGAAACCCTATACAGAATCACTGAGAGTTAGAACTAGCTCAAAGGAACATAACAGCAACAACAACTTGGAGTCCTGGTGTGTCACTGGAGAGTAAGCATTGGACTGCTAACCCATAAGGTCAGTCCCTCCTCAGGAAAGCTATGTTGTTGTTGTTAAGTGCCGTCAAGTTGGTTCAGATTCATAGCAAACCTGTATAGGGTTTTCAAGGCTATTAAACCTTTGCAGGAGGGGCAAGTCTCATCTTTCTCCCAGGGAGTGGCTGGTGGGCTTGAACAATGGACCGTGTGTTTAGCAGTGCTTATGTGTGGAGCCACTGTGCTACCAGAAACCCTATTCAGGGTCACTATGAGTTGCCCCAACTCAACGGCACTTAACAACAACAGCAACTTGGTTTATAGAACATTCCACATCAAATATCATTTATGCGTATGGTTCTTTTATTTTAAACCAAGGCTGAATAAAATATTTTAGGCTTAAGCTTTTGATAAACATGCTTTGTGTTACTCCATGTGGATAAAATGATATTCATTTGATTTTTCTCAGAACAAAGACAAGACATAATGAGGTCTTCATTAAATTCCACTGCACTCTATGGTTATACACTTAATGTACCTTCAGGATTGCAAGCCAATTATTTTTAACAGGAAACAAACAGAACCTCTTGAGTATTGTGTGTTATTAATCTCTGAATGTACTGAGAACAAGACAAGACATGTATATGTTTCTTTTGTGTGCTATACTCATTTATACTTGTATTTTACCTACAAATAAGTTTTGCTCAACTTCTGTTTTGTGTCAGCCTGTAACAAGATCCCTAGCCTCCTAACAAGCAATTTGTAAATGGGTTGAAAATATAGTACTGACCTTTACTGAAGTAACCAATGACTAGATCTTAAATGTGCTTCAGGGACACTAAAATGTGTGGTATTTTCCTTGTAAAATGTGCTCATTATAGGTGTAAAATGGTTTGCCTCTACATAGAGCATCTGTATCTGCTATTAAAATTAGGTCATTCTGGTAAATTAAAAAAAAACAAAAAGAAGTAAAACTCACTCTAACAAATGAATGTATGAGTAACTGGTTGCCTAGCTAGGAAATGGCTTTAGAATGTCAGTCTAGTCTTTATGAAATGATTGAAACTATGCAGCCGTAAAGAATAAGCAGGAACTTTCTGTTGTGTAAAATTATAAGATAAATTGCTATACTATGTTATCTATGTCTGTACAAGAAAATTGGGAAAACTGGAGTTTAATAATTTATTGATCTTTTCTCAAGTGAACAAATCATAAGCAATTCATATGAAATTTTTTTCTGATGATTTTTTAAAATTATATTCTAAC
>NW_006408587.1:11742735-11744534 GCF_000296735.1 Chrysochloris asiatica
ACACATTGGACAGTTATTAGGAGGGCTCAGTCCCTGGAAAAGGACACCATGTTTGATTAAGCAGAGAGTCCGTGGAAAAGAGGAAGATATCCAATGGGATGGATTGACACAATGGCAGCAAAAAAAGGGATCAAACATAACAAAAATGTTGAAGATGGACCAGAAACAAGCAGTATGTCATTCTGTCATGTGTGGAATCACTATGAGTCAGAGCTGACTCTGTAGCACCTAAAAGCAACAACAACAACAATCTACCTCATTGACATTTTTGTTGCTGTTGCTATTAAGTGCCCTCAAGTCAGTTTCAACTCAGCAATGCTGTATAGGGTTTCTGAGCCTTATCTTTCTCCCACAGACCAGCTGGTGGGCTCGAATTGCAGGGCTTGTGGTCCAGTGATTATCATATTGAGTAACCATTCTCCCATTAACATTATGTTGTTGTTGTTAAGTGCTGTCGAGTCAGTTCTGATTCATAGCGACTCTGTATAGGGTTTCCGAGGAGTGGTTGGTGAGTTTGAACTGCCAACCTTGTGGTTTAAACTGACCTTGAGATGGAGTGCTTATCCTAGGGTGCCACACCAGGACTCCATTAATATTATAGTGGTTATAATATTATAATATTAATATTAATTATAATTACATAATTAATTATAATTATATTAATTATATTATAATTATAATATATATTAATTATAATTATAATATAATATAATATTAATTATAATATAATACTATAATAGTATAGTGGTTATGATTTAAAACAAGCAGGATAACTTATAACACTGAAATTCATGGCCTAGCCAAGTTGACACATATTTGGGGAAACACATTCAACCCATGACAGCTGCATTCTTTAGAGAAGCAAATCAGTGATGCTTATGCATGTATATATAAAAAGAAATTTATCTTAAGAAAATAGCTCATGTGGTTGTACAGGCTGACAACAAGTTCTGGGACAGACATCAAATTGGATGCTTCTCCTGTCTCATGTGGCTTCAAGGGCTGCCAAACACAAGATTGGCAAGTCAGATTGCAGGTTGCTGACTGCAGAGGTTGATAAATTCAAGATAGGTTTTTATAGGAGTCCACTATCTCAAGTCCAGAAATCAAATAATGATGAACTAGACACAAGATCCAGTTTTATCAAAAAGCCAAAAACATGCAGAACATCCATATAGATTTGATGCAAGGTACACCACCAAAGAAACGCTCTCTTAAATGATTGGTTGCTTATAACAGATCTCAGAAGTGATTACATCACAGAAGTGATTACATTATGTCAGCTCTTGTGATGGTAGGTGACTATATCTTCATATATCTGCCAAAATGCATCACAACTGCCAAAGCACTAAGAATCATGGCCCAGCCAAATTGACACTCAACCTTAAATATTGTACGGTGTAATATGCATAGATTAAATTTAAAAAGCCAAATACACATTTGTAATACTATGAACTTTAAGTGGTCAAAACTATATGCTTAGAAAAGGAACAACAACAACAACAAAAAAAACAGAAACAGGGAGAGAGGAAGGGAAATGCAAAGCTCTATGTAAATATTTGTTTATGGAAGCTTGGTGTGGTGCTATAAAATAAGCACTGGACGGCTCATCACAAGGTTAGTGGTTAAAACTCACCAGGCACTCCTCAGAAATCCTATACAGACTCGCTATGAGTAAGAAACAACTTGACAACACTTAACAGCAACAACAACAACAGCACGGATAATAAGTTCTGTGTTATGTATTTTCCCCTAATACACACATATTTTATACTTTCCTATTTTATGTTGTTGTTGTT
>NW_006408587.1:11745951-11747220 GCF_000296735.1 Chrysochloris asiatica
ATGTGAACATTGGACTGTAAATAGGGAAAGACTGTAGATTAACCAATGCATTTGCTTTATGGTGTTGGAGATGAATATTGAAAGTACCATAGAAGAACAAAGAAATCTGTCTTGGAAGTACAGTTAAAATGCTCCTGAGAAGCAAGGATGGCACGATTTGTCTCTTGTTCTTAGCCCATGCTGTTAGGAGGGAGCATTCTCTGGAGAAGGATATCATGCTTGGAAAAGTGGAGGGCCAGAGAAAAAGAGGAAGACCCTCTATGAGATGGACTGACACAGTGACAACACAAATGAACCCATACATAATAATTGTGAGCATGGGGTCATGTTTCTGTTGTGCATAGTGTGTTGTTATAAGTTAAAAGCTGTGGAAGGAAATTTTTATTTTATCAACTTTATTAATAGCTATAGATTTAGCTGAACTGAAACTGTGCCAAAGTAGATCAAGTATAGCATTTTATTTGGCTGATTAAAATTTCATCTCCATGTATTAGGCCTCAAACTTACTTAACTCTTTTTCTTACTGGGTAAAAAATAATGTGATATTTTATCAAATCACTTCCTAAATTAAGCAATATATGATCAATTTCCTAAAATACAACCAAATCTAATGAAAATTGAACTGGTTTGCCTATACTGTATGTATCATTTCAGGTTCATGGCTCACAAGTGATACACAGCAGACTTTGTATGTCTTTTTCAATCTACAATGTCATCCATCACTTCCATAGGTCTAGTATCTCTGATAATCTGAGCTGGCTGCATTTTGATGCTGTCATTTTTTTCCTCCTATTTCATGTTATTACTGTTGATTTTGCCTTACTTTACTAAAATTCCTTTGGCTCTTTTAACCTTGGCTCTATTAACCTAGAAGGGACAGCAACCTACAGACATCTTGTCTAAAGATGTTAGACAATAACCTATACTGTGGAGATAAAAAGAAATGCATTAAAGGATAAGTTAAGTGAATCTATATTTAGAATAAAAATAAAGTGATTTGAACAATGCTGTTCAAACAATTAAGTTTTCAGTTCATGAAAAGTTAAGGATCCGGGGAAATCATTTTCTTTTGTGATTGTATTAGGCTTATAGAAAGGTAAACAGAAGACACTAAATTAGTAGAGAGACAGATGACATATATTTATGAGAGTTGTTAAAATTGGTGGACTGAGGCCCCAGTAGGGAAAAAAGGGCAAGATATCAATACAGCCTGATGGTGGCTAGCATGGAGGTGCAGTGAAGTTCACTGTCAGGCATACCACAGAATAC
>NW_006408587.1:11748510-11770352 GCF_000296735.1 Chrysochloris asiatica
CTTTCTACTCCCATAAAGATTTACACCCTTGGAAACCCTGTACAGGGTCGCTATGGGTCGGAACCGAATCGACGGCACTTAACAACAACAACAACAAGATACTTTACATAGGTCAATGTTTTCTGCCCCTGCTTGCATGTTCCTATTTTCACTCCACTTTCCCTTTACTTAAAGTGCTCCAATGACATTGTTTTTCTTCTGGTTTCTTCAACATGAAAAAATATTTCATGGTTTAAGCCACTTTCATTTGGCAAATTTATGACTCATCCCTGTCACTCCAGTCTCAGTTTAAAGTTCCCCATCTCAATGAAGATTTCCTAGACTAAACCAAAATGAAACCACACTCATTGCTGTGAAGTCAATTCTGACTTCAAGTGACCCTGTAAGATAGAATAGAATTGTTCTATAGGGTTTCCAAGGCTGTAATTTTTATTGAGCTTTTTGGTTTGGTGCTATAGGGTAAGCACTGGACCATAGACTCCCATTGACCTGGAGATGAGAGAGAGAAGATGAAGGGTGGTTGGTCTGAAATGTGGTGAGAGCTTGGGATTCCTTAGCCCATGAACAAGGACATAGCCATGGAGGGCTAGAGCTGAGAGTCAAGCATCCTGCTGATATGAAGTGAGGGGAGATGTACGAGAATGCCCAAACTTGCAGATAGTACCCACTTGATCTAGCCTCAATGGCGTGATAATCAAAACTCTACTAGAGAAAGATAAATAAAAAAAATTGATAAAGGAAACAAGTATAAATTGCTACAATTTGATGACCTTGACCTATAGTTATGGGTGTAATAACTCAAAATACCACCTGAGAGGGAAGGAGTCGTCACATCAAGTATCAACCCTATCCCCTCTGTATACAGGATTGCTAGGCATGGACAACTTGACATTGGCTACTTATAATGGGGAGGGGGCGGAGTTTATAAAGGCATGAAGTGACTAGTTTACAAATTTTCAAGTGGGAGTTTAGTTGCAGAGTGTGCATGGGACAGTAGAATCCCCACTGACTAGTTTTTGTCTTGTCTAGATGGGTCTAGTGAAAGGAGATGGGGATAAGGTTCTTATAATTCAATAGTTGCTAATTGTTATCATGACTAATTGCGACTGTCACAACTGTAAAGATAGAAGTTTTGTAACAAAAATGAGGGGAGTAGTTAATTTTACAGTCCAAGAACACAGGACCCTAGGACCATCAAGGGAGAAGAGCATGAGCAGAATGTCGGACCCTATCCAGAGAGGCAGCAAAACCAGAGATGGAGGTAGACATGAGGACATGGAGAGAGAGAACAACTGAGGACTCCAGACTCATGGAAAGAAAGAGAAAGACTGAGTGCTGGCAGCCAAGAGGCAGGCTTATAGAATGTGCCCTTTGGTTGTTTAAATTATTATATATTCTTGACTGTTTTTGTGTACACCCCTCCAAAACAAACAAACAAACAAACAAACAAGCAAACAAACAACCAGAGTGAACGGAAGCAAATACTGTTGAATGATGATGCACAGAGAAGATTGTAATCATTGCAATGAAATGATGAATGTAAAACTGATGTTCTCCCATGTAAACCATCATTCAATTCACAATAAAAATTTAAAACACACACACACACATACAGCAAAAGAAACTTTCTTGTAAAACACACATGCTGTTGTTGTTAAGAGCCATTGAGTCAGTTGCAGCTGAGTGCTTATCTTACAGCGCCACATCAAGACTTTCTAAAAACCTATGAGCAACTTCCAAATTTTAATTGTAGGATTGGACTTCTAGTGTGGTGCAGTAGGATCAGCACTGGACTGCAAATCACAGCAGTTGAAACCCACCAGTGGCTCCTTGGAAACCTTGCATAGCATTGCTATGAGTCGGAAGTGACTCAATGACACTTAACACCAACAACAATGAAAATTATAGGGTTTCGTAAAATGATAAACACACAAAAACCATACCAAGTTCAACCATGGACATTATAACAACTAAGAATTATTCAAACAAAGCTTATTTCCTCAGTAATGCAAATATTTTTTTCATTTTCTGAAGTAACTTCTGGTTTTAGTGAGACTTAAAAGGAGGATATAACTGTTTTATCTCAGTATTGCTTACTTTGAAATATCACCATCTTTTAAAAAAAGAAATGGTGACAATTTGACAATAAATATTAAAAAGAAATAACTGCACGACAAACCAATTCATCAGCAATGCAATGTTGACAGTCCCAGAAAGAGATTACAACTCTGTTACTAAGAAATGATTGGAAGAATGATTTTGTGATTGATTGATTCTGGATAAAATCCAACTTCACAGTATAATATCAACAAAACCTATTTTGAGATTTTTTTTATATACAAGTGCACATACTATTAGCTCTTTCTGTAAAGAAGTATCATGATACAAAAATCCAGAAGATAAAAAGTATTTTATTTTTTAGTTTATCAAAACTATAACACTTTCATGGATTCTGAGTAGATAAAAGTTCTACCTTCAAAATTTGTATTGTACTCTTCCATAATACATGAAGATTTTATTAGACACTTATTTTTCCTAGCAGACTTTGATACGTCTTCTTAAATGCTTTTTTCATGGTGGAAGTTATTTATGCCCATTGTCGAGACCGAAGGTTCTCTGTATGCTTAATAGTGAGAAAAACTTGGTGTAATGTGTGAAGAAATTTTTATTTTATAGCCAAATCTAATTTTGGGTAAATTCTGTATGCATAGAACAGTTTAGTAATATCATTTATAGTTATTTCCTTCTGGAAAAAAAAGTGTTAACATAATATTGTAAAAAAAATAATAATTAAAGAAATGTACACACTATTTCTTTTTTCAGTCTGAAAAATGTAAACATTACATGCATATGATATTATGTTCTGTATTCTGTATTTTTCTCAATATTGTGTCAAATAATTTTATACTGATGTATCGTCTTCATAGTTAAACCTTTTAAATTGAGCATTTTATTTCCACTTAGTGCTTGATCATTGGAATCACCTGAGACTTGTTTGATTCTATCTCCTCAGGAGATTCTGATCTAGCAAATCTGGAGTGGGAGAGGAATTCACATTTTTAACAAGTGTGTTATGCAAGTCACATAAATGGGTAGTTTTATGAGAAACCATGACCTGAAGAGTCTATCTTTTAGTTATTTATCACTGTTCAGTAATAATTGTTGCTGCTATTGTTAGGTGCCATCAAGTCAGTACCGACTCATACCGACCCTATGCACAAAACAATGAAATGCTGCCCAGTCCTGGGCCAACCTCACAATTGCTGCCACACTTGAGCCTATTGATGCTACCACTTTGCCAATCCATCTCGCTGGGGATCTTCCTCTTTTTCTCTGACCCTGCCCCTTACCAAACATATCTTTCTCCAGCGACTGACCCCTTCCTGATGTATCTAAATGTTTTCCTGTTATTAAAAATGATTACAATATAAGGAGATTATATTATTTTGCAATTTCTACTCTACATAAATAGCTATAGTTGAAATTAATAGATTTTAAGGCTATGACCATTTTTAAGACTTTATATGTATTGTAAATTTAATCTCACAAACTCATAGTTTAAGTGGCTTAAATTATACTTAATTATTTGGTTTCCCCAAGTACCTATGCTATTATTGGATTATTATATTTTAATAAATATATCAAAGTTAAATTTAATAAATATATCTATGCTTTCATTTCTTGGACTACCAGTATAAATTGGAGAATTTTATCCATTTTTTGTTGTTGTTTTTCATTTCTGCTTCGTCATTATCATTTTTAGTTAGTGGTATTTGCATTGTTGTATAAATTCATTGATGTTATTTTGTTTCATTTTGATAATTTTAGTATTTATAAAATCATTTACAAGAAGGATTTTTGAATTGCAGATAATATATATTCACAGTAAAAATTACTTAAGTAATAAAGAAATCATGTAGCTCCCTTTGTTGTTGTTGTGAAGTGCCGTCGAGTTGATGCCGACTCAAAATGCCCCTGTATGGGTTTCTGAGGAGCAGCTGGTGATCTTGAACTGCTGATCTCCCTTAAGAAACAAGATATTCAGAAGTTCAGAAAAGGGACAGATACTAGAACTAAGAGTTCAGGTGTCTGGCTCTGCTACTGGTTTTTTTTTTTTTTAAACTTTTTATTTTATTTTTGTGTGTGAACTGAGTGACTGTTTACACGGGTTTAGTTTATACAACTTCACACCATCATTTCATTGCAATGATTACAATCACCTCCTTGCTTCATCATTCAATAGTATTTGCTCCCATTCCCTCTGTGGTTTTTTTTTTGTTTTTTTTTTTTTCAGGAGTGAGGTGGGGGGGATGTACACAAAAACATTTAGGAATATACAACAATTTAAGCAACCAAAGGGCACATTCTATAAGCCTGCCTCATGGCTGCCAGCACTCAGTCCCTTTCTTTCCATGAGTCTAGAATCCTCAGTTGCTCTCTCTCTCCATGTCCTCATCTCTGCACCCATCTCTGGTGTTGCTGCTTCTCTGAATAGGGTCCCACATTCTGCTTGTGGTCTTTTCCCTTGATGG
Organism: Chrysochloris asiatica; assembly: GCF_000296735.1. Lineage (NCBI taxonomy): Eukaryota > Metazoa > Chordata > Mammalia > Afrosoricida > Chrysochloridae > Chrysochloris > Chrysochloris asiatica. The sequence goes on from NW_006408587.1 coordinate 11,753,043, forward strand.
TTCTAGGGTCCTCTGTTTCTGGATTGTAAGATCAACACTTTTATTACAAAACTTCTACCTTTACAGTTGTAACAGTCGCAATGTCATGATAACAATTACTCACTACTGAATCATAAGAATCTTATCCCCATCTCTTTTCACCAGACCTGTCTAAACAAGATAAAAACTATTCAGTGGTAACACTATCTTCCCCCACACACTCCTAAACTAAACTTCCACTTGAAAACTTGTAAATCAGTCACCTTGTGCCTTTATCACACCCTCATTTTAGGTAGCCAAGGCCTAGGTTGCCCGTCCATATCAATCCTGTATACAGAGGGGATAGGATTGATACTTGATGTGAAGACTCCTTACTTCTCAGTTGGTATTTTGAGCTACTACATCCATAAGTATACACCAAGTTCATCAAATTGCAGCAATTTACACTCATTTCTTTAACCAAAAATTAAAAAAAAAAATTTTTTTAAATTTTCCTCTAGTCAAGTTCTGATTTTCAAGCCATCAAGGCTAGGTCAAATGGGTACTATCTGCAAGTTTGGGCGTTCTTGTGCATCTCCCCTCACTTCATAACAGCTTCACTCTCAGCTCTAGCTCTCTGTGGCTATGTCCTTGTCTACGAGCCCAGAGTCCCCAGGTTTTACCACACTTTGGACCAACCAGCCCTTCCTCTTCTCTCTCTCATCTCCAGGTCAATGGGAGTCTATGGACTGTGGTTGAGCTCAGCCCATTTCTTCATTGCTGCCTTTCCCCCTCTTCCACTCAGCAGTACACCAATGTTGTCACCAGCAAGGTAATTTGTTCCCTTTGAGTTTCAGTCTTGGAAGGGGGTTTGTCCTGAAGGGACTTGATTACTTACCTTCTTATGGCTTCCTGATGAACAGCTTACTTGTTCTTGTAGTACTAGTTCTGTTGCTCTTGATAATCCTGAATTCTACTTCCCTAATAAATTGTCTTAAGGTCATAGCAGTTCTGGTTGCCGCATGCATCTACAGAAACTTCCAGAAGTAAAGGGGGATATTTCATATATATTTCTTAAAAGAGAAAAAATATTTGCCAGAAAATCATCCATGAATTTCCTCTATGTCCTTTCCCAGGATTAGGTCAAGTTCTCTTTCTTAAATCAGGCACTAGCAAATGAAAAAAGGATTGTCATCTAAATGATACCTATCTCTGAAGATAGAGTTGAAGTTACACAATTTATGGAACTTAGGAAGTAAGGAATAAGTTGCTGTTGTTGCTAAGTGGTGTTGACTTAAGTTAACTCATAGTGACTGTATATAGGATTTCTGAGGAATGACAGGTAGGTTTGACCCACTCAACTTGAGGTTAACAGGCCAGTGTTTATCTTACAGCACAGCACCAGGAATAAGAATATAGACAATAAATAATATTCAGGATAATAATGATTCACTCACAGGCAATTTAACTTTTAATAATTTTGATTAGTAGGAAGATATGACTTTATATTTTACAGCAGTCAAAAAAAAATCAAATGATGTATTTCATTAGACAAATCTGTTGCAAAATATCTCTTTAAAATGTTAAAGAACAAAGATGTTACTTTGAGGACAAAAATGCACCTTATCCAAGTCCTAGTATTTTCAGTTGCATCATATGCATGTGAAAACTGGACAGTGAATAAGAAAGACAGAAGAACAATGGATGCATTTGAATTATGGTGTTGACAAATATTTAATATGCAAAAGACTTCCCTACTAGAAAAATGAACAAGTTTGAAGAAGTACAGAATGCTCCTTAGAAGTGAGGATGGCAAGACTTTGTCTCTCTACCATATATATACATGGTATCAGGAGGGATCAGTCCCTGAAGAAGGACATCATGCTTAGTAAAACAGTTGTTATTGTGATTCAGTGCCATCGAGTTGGTTTAGACCCATAGCGACACTATGTACAACAGAATGAAACACCGTGCCACCCTGAACCACCCTCACAATTGCTGCTATACTTGAATTGCTGCTGCCACTGTACCAATCCATCTCATTTGGGGTCTCCTTTTTCATTGATCCTCTAGTTTATCAAGCATGATGACCCTGATGGGTCCATCCGGATAATATGCCCAAAATATCATAGATGAGCTCTCACCATCTTGGCTTCTAAAGAGCATTCTGATTGTACTTCTTCCAACACAGATTTGTTTGTTTTTCTGGAAGTCCATGGTATCTTTAATATTCTTCTCCAACTCCATAATTCAAATATATCAATTCTTCTGCTGTCTTCCTTATTTACGATATACTTTTCACATGCATATGAGGCTATTGAAAATACCATGGCCTGGGTCAAGCACATCTTGGTCCTAAAACTGATATTTTTGCTCTTGAACACCTTAAAGAGGTCTTGTACAACAGATTCGCCTAATGTGATACATCATTTGATTTCTTGACTGCTGTTTCCATAAATGTTACTGGTAGATCCAAGCAAAATGAAGTCTTTGAAAACTTCAATCTTTTCTCCATTTATCTTGCTGTTATTTATTGGTACTTTGGTGAAGATTTTTGTTTTCTTTATATTGAAGTTCAATCCATACCAAAGATTCTGGTCTTTGAACTTCATCAGTAAGTATTTTAAGTACTCTTTGATTTCAGGAAGCAGGGTTGTAACACCTGCAGAATGTATGTTGTTAATGAGTCTCGTCAATCCTGATGCCACATTCTTCTTCATTCAATCCAGCTTCTCAGATTATTTGCTCAGTATGCAGATTGAACAAGTACAGTGAAAGAATACAACCCTGGAACAAATCTTTCCTGATTTTAAAACATTCAGTGTCCCCTTGTTCTGTTCAAATAACTACCTCCTGGTCTATGCACACGTTCCTCATAAGCATAATTAAGTATTCCGGGGTACTCATACTTTGCAAGGGTGTCTATCATTTGATATGATCTACACAGTGAAGACTTTGCATAGTCAATGTAGTACAAGTAAACATCTTTCTTGTATTCTCTGCTTTCAGTCATTATCCATCTGACGTCAGCAATAATATATCTTATTCCATGTCCTCATCTGATTCCAACTTGAACCTCTGGTAGTTTCCTATCAATGTAATGCTGCAGACCTTTTGAATCATCTTTAGCCACATTTTACTTACATGTGATATTAATGATATTGTCCGATAATTTCCACATTCCATTGGGTCATCTCTCTTTGAAATGGTCATAACTATAGATCTCTTCTAATCAGTAGGCCTGGTATCTGTATTCCAATTTTCTTGACATAGATGAGCGAGTGTTTCCAATGCTGCATCAGCTTGTTGAAAGACTTCCATATGTGTTACATTGATTTGCAGCATCTTGTTCTTTTCCAGTACCTTCAATGCACCTTGAACTTCTTTATTCCATACCATTGGTTCTTCATCATATGCTACCTCTTGAAATGGCTGAAGGTCATGTAAAAGAGGAAAATCCTTAATAAGATGGATTGACACAGTGACTATACAATGGACCCACATTTTGGGGATAGTACAGGATCTGTTAATGTTTCCTTCTATAGTACGGGGTAGTTATGGGTTGAAGACACCTAACAACCACAACAGCAATGAGAATGTATCACTGAGATCTCCAAAATCACCTATGATGAGGTAATATAGCTGATTAACATCTCCAGCTTCCATTCCTTTGAATCTACCATGCCTTTCCTTCACGCTGCAGAATCCATTACTCAATCAGCATATTAAAGGTACTAAGGAGCTCTGGTAGTGTAATGGTTATAAATTGGGCTTCAGCCGTTTGAAACTACTAGTTGTTCCACAGGAGAAAGATGAGGCTTTCTGCTTCCATAAAGATTTACAGCCTTGGAAACCCTGTACAGGGTCGCTATGAGTCAGAACCAACTCCATAGCACATAGTAACAGCAACAACAACAAGGGGATGGTACTAGGTTTCATTCCTGCCTGAGATCAAACATTTCTAGCAGGCAATCTTTGCTCAGGAATATGTATTATCATTGCTGAAACTTTCTTAGAAGATCAGTGAAGTATGAGACACTTCCTATCCTTCCCTTTCCTTCTTCTTTCAGAGATGTCTGACCTAAACTGTGGTCTAAGGACTCTGCCTACACAGTCCTCAACTCTCCATCTTTATTTTTCACAGGACTCAGTCCCTCAAATAAATTTCTTATACTTCCAATTATGCTTTTATAAAAAGTGACAAAGTGACACAATATTTAATAACATGCTATGAAGTGACATATTGTGATGACTTTTTCTTCTATTTCTATCCAAACAAACTCACAGTAGTTGAGTAGATTCCAAGTCACAGTGATCCTATAGGACATACAGGGACTGCCCCATAGGGATTTCAAGGCTGCAAATCTTTCTGGAAGCAGAGTGCCACATCTTTTTCCTATGGAGTGGCTAGGGGTTCAAACCACCATTATTGAAGTTAGCAGGAGAATGCTTTAATCATTGTGCCACCCTATAGCATCTTTCTGTTCTGACAATCATCTGATAATATTGTTTTAAATATAGTTGATGGTTTTTTAAATTGTGTGTACTATAGACCAAGCTCTGTGTTAGTCTCATCGGTATGAAAATTAATAGCAAATTCTACTTCTTTCAAGGTCTTATTGGCTTTAAAGAACAATCAGACAATTACTTGATAGTAGTATAAGGTGGAGGGTCAGAGGAAAAGACGACCCCCAGCGAGATGGATTGGCAAAATGGCAGCATCAATGGCCTTAAGCATGGCAACAATTGTGAGGTTGTCCCAGGACCAGCCAGTGTTTCATTCTTTTGTGCATAAGGTAGCTATGAGTCAGTACTGACTTGATGGCACCTAACAACAACAAGTATAAGATGAAAAGTGCTATGTAAGAAATATAAACAGAATTTGAAAACTCTCTGGAGGAATATACCAGATCGCTCTGCTGTGCAAATCAACATAGACTCAGAAAGATTCTATTTAAGTTGAATTTCCTATACAGAACACACACATCTATCTATCTATCTATATATATAGAGAGAGGAAGAGAATGAGAGAGGGAGAGAGATAGTCCTGGTGTGGCACTGTGGGTTAATGCACTGGACTGCAAAGTTGATTTGAACTGCAGCATCAGTAGTTCAAGCTCACTGAGGATCAGCTGGTGACTTTGAACCATTGACCTCACAGTTCGAATCAACCTTGTGGTTGAGTGCTTATCCTACAGCACCACACTGTAATAACTGAATCAGTTCTGATCCATAGCTACTCTGTATATGCTGTCTAAGGAGCAGTAGATGAATTATATATTTACATATAGTCAAACGAATGTGGGAATCTTTGAAAAATAACATTAATATCTCATAGAAGTAAAACTTTGCTAAAGATAATTTTAAAATGGTTATAACAGTACATCAACAGGGAATAGACAAAAATTCAAGCCAGATTCAGAAGAGAACATGGAATAAAGGTGTCATTTCTGATGTCAGATAGAGTTTGGCTGAAAGCAGAGAATGCAAGAATGAGGTTCATTTGTGCTTCATTCACTGTGGAAAGGCTTTTGACTATGTGGGCCATGAGAAGCTATGGATAACAGTGTAAATAATAGATATTCCAGAACACTCAGTTATGTTCATGAGGAAACTACATTGACCATGAGGCCTTGTTAGAACAGAACAAGAGTATAGTGTGTGCCAAGACTGAATTTTTTCAATGTATACAATGGTACTGACTTGTTGAAGTTCTTTGGATGATAATAGAAGTTAAGAGTTTAATATAGTTGGAGTGTAGGGTGCATGGGGGAAAATGAAAGATAAGGCTGGAGAAGCTACTAATTATTCAAGTTCCATTGATTAAATAAACTCTTAAATGTATGCAAAGTTTCTTATGCTCATTTTATTCTATTAAATTTTTATATATATTTCAATCTGTTTCTGGCACCCTATCTTTTCTCTTGATCAACAATACTATTTTGGTGACATAATTACAATGTTCTAATTATTTTAGGAACATTGTGTTGCATAGGAAGTTTGTTTTAACAGGGCTCTCCAGTATAATTATTTTCTAATTATAAATAGCAAATTTATAAAATTTAAACTAACAGTTACCACAGCTTATTGCTACTGTGATCTGCATTTGCTCAGGGTCACTTCAAGTAGAGTATTTGCATCTAATGTTTTATTCAGTGATATGTGTTTCCAAAATAAAGCCTGAAATAGCAGAATAATAAAAGTTCTCTGAAAAAATACAGGTTATGCCCTTCCTAGGGTAACATCTATACACAGGTTCTCACAAATATGTTTCAATGATTTCATCAATGGAGACTTACGGACAATAATTTATATTTTATTATTTCATTTAATTTAAAATTATTGTAATATAAATGGAATTACAGAGATATATTTATTCATCTTTCAAATTTACAGTAACAAAGTATCTGACAACATAATCTCTGAGACTGTTGTTGTTGTTGTTGTTGTCAGGTGCCATCGAGTCGGAACCGACTCATAGCGACCCCGTGCACAGCAGAACGAAACAATGTCCAATCCTGGGCCAACCTCACTACTGCTGCCACACTTGAGTCCATCAATGATGCCACCTGGCTGATCCATCTCGTTGGGGGTCTTCCTCTTTTTCTCTGACCCTCCACCCTACCCAGCATGACATCCTTCTCCAACGATTGTTTCCTCCGGACAATATGTCCATAGTAGGAGAGACAAAGCTTAGCCATCCTGGCCTCCAAAGAGCACTCTGGCTGCACTTCTTCCAAAACAGATCTATTGGTTCTTTTGGCAGTCCATGGCACTTTCAGTATTCTCCTCCAACACCACAACTCAAAGACATCAATTCTATGATCCTCCTTATTCACTGTCCAGCTTTCGCATCCATATGAGGCTATTGAAAACACAATGGCCTGGGTCAGGCGCACCCTAGTCCTCAAGCTGACATCTATGCTCTTCTGAGACTGTGGTGAGTATAAATTGGTAAAACTATGTTGGAGAACAATTTATCACTACTAAGTAAAACTACAATTGCACATACTCCAATGATTTAACATCTAAGTAATTCCCTAGAGAAAGAATATTTTTATAAGTACAGATGAAGACATTACCTTTTGTCAGAGCTTGTTGTTTTTGTTAAGTGCCTTGGAGTTAGTTCTGACACATAGCTACTCTGTATAGGGTTTCTGATGCTTTAAATCTTTTACGGGAGCCTCATCATTCTCCCTCGGTGTGGCTGATGGGTTCCAACCACTGACATTGTGTATTGAAGTCCAGTGCTTATCCTATGGAGCCACCCCATTTCCCTTTGTTAGAGTGTTGCTGTTGTTGCTAACTGCCTTCAAGTTGGTTTCAACTCAGTGTAGAAAGGGCTTCAGAGGAGTGGTTGGTCTGTTTGAAGCATTAACTTATCGTCATCAGTCCAGCACAACAAATGGAGAAATAGCAAGTTATAGGCTGATAGATTCTATAGGATTCTTTAAATTAAAATATTATAAAACAAATATTGCAAAATATGAGAAACAATTCTAGAAAATGATTTTATTTTTATCCTTTTAAAGTTCTTAAAAAAAGATTGAAAAGAAATTGTTAAAAAGTTATATACATAATATTTTTTTCTTAATTAGTGTAAGTGAAATAATATAAAAATTATTGCCAGTCTCCCTTAGAACCTTTGCTTTAAAATAGTATTTTAAGATAGTTAGATGTCTATTCATTATTCCACATGGACAACATCACAGAAAGACTAAGTTAAGATTAATATATTTGAGTGACAAATTGACTCATGAATAGAACACCTCTTAGGACAAGGAAAAAGACAACATTTATAGGCCAAGTTATCCACCATTTTAACCAATGAGAATTTCAGGAAACAAAAATGAGTTCATTTAAAATATTTTTTAAATTACAACTAGTCAAAAACAACAGAGATTTTTCACAAGGAAGAGCTAATTGTTCTTAGACCTAAGGATATAAGGTTTTGTTAATATACTTCTGACATGTATTTTGGAAGGCCACAGATCTCTTTTGTTTATCGGCGTCCTTCTATATTTATAACTATGGTTTCCAAAATAGATGAATGAGACTGTAACATTTATTAAAAGGGGTAATATTCAGAACTCACACAGGGACTGATACATATCAAAGGCAGCTATGACTGTCATTAAAGCAGAATTCTATCCACGAGTTATGATTATTATTTTTTAAATTGAGGCTAAATTGTTTGACATGTATTTCATGTCCGTTTTCCCTTGTGTAAGGAGCTAATAAGAAATATGGGAGCAGAATCCCAAATGTAGTATTAAAAGAGACTAATTAATCTATAGGCAGGCAAGAAAATGCTTTGTTAGAATTGCTGAGCATGATGGCATCCTATCTGTAATGGCTTCCTATGCTTACAAGACTTTATAAGATTAACAAGCTAGTTTAATAATCTACATACATTTTGAATTGTTGTTGTGTTTTATTTGTTTCGTACAATATTTCCATTTTGGTCTTAATTGAAAACTCGGATATCTTGGTGTCCTTACTATGAAGCAAATACTTCATAAAGTTGAAACTATGGGACAGTATTAAAGGTTTCTATTTATTTATTATCATTCATCTCTGACTTTCAAGGTTGTCTGGGGAAACATTCTGCAGGCCTCACCTTTGGCCTCTCTTTTAATCAGAAGCAAATTGCACCTGCAGTGCTCTGCTCCACAATTCAGCAGCAAACACACTTTCATTGTCCCTTCCCTCCCAAACACAGCAAAACAGAACAAAAGGGCAGGGAATAAAGAGCCCCTACCTCAGGAACAGATGTTTCCTCCATGAAGTGCTGTCTTGTCAGGTGGCTATCTTGACAGCCTTCACAACAGATAATTCTCTTATCCTATTTTCATTTGTGATCTATAATTGTCTGTTTTCCTGTTGTTGTTTTTCCCCTACAAGCTACTGCCAAGGCAAAATCAGCACCAGTCTCAAGCATCAAAGTTAGAGACAAAAGCAATAATTAAAAATTTTAAATTAGATATTTAGTTTTTTTTTCTGGTTTTAATGAGTAAAGTTTGGACTTCTGGTGTGGTGCTATAGGATTAGCACTGGACTGCTTGGCAGTTCAAACCCACCAGCTGCTCCTTGGAATCTATATACAGGGTCGCTATGAGTCAGGATCAACAATGAGTAAAGGTTAGGGATAAGTTCCTACTCATTTATTCCCTGATCTAGAGGTACCACCAGTTGTCCATTATGTGAGTCCTTTGTTTTATTAATTTCTGAGTCAACTTTAGCAGAGACCAAGATATAAAAAATGTGAATAAATTCACCCTTGAGTTGGATGTGTGCCTTTTGATACTGATTTGATACTGCCTTGGTTGAGCTGATTTGATACTGCCTTGGTTCCTCGATTCTCATGCTTCCCTTGTATGGGTATCTTCAAGACTTCTCTGTTGTCAAACAAAAAGTCAGTACACTTTTTTGCCCAGCATTTAAATCAGTTCGAGAAGGGGAAATGGGTAGTAGCAGCTGGCAGTTTGAGACTTTTCTAAGAAATATAGCTTACATGGACATTAGGAGGACATTAAAAAGCAGCATGGCTGTGTAGGGAGCTCCCTTACAAAAATGTAGAATACGCTGGAAAAAAAAAAAAAGAAAAAGAAAAAAGAAAAAAGATACATGAATAAAATCTTTAAAAGAAAAAGAAGACATAGATGTCTTCCAAAGACAAAATTGACAGAAATGTTAGCTAATAGCTGAGATCCACTGAATTACGTATATTGGTTGATTAAATCTTTACAAGAGCATTTGTTGTTAAGTGCTATCAAGTTGGTTCCAAACTCCTAGTGACTCTACTATGTAGGGTTTCTGAGGAGTGGCTGGTGAATTTAAACCACCAAACTTGCAGTTCAAACTGACTTTTCAGTACAGTGCTTACCCTACAGCAATACATTAGGACTCTACTACAACACCATGATGTACTATGATTATTCTGTTTTAAATATGAAGAACCTAAGGCATACAGGAAATAATGTAATCTACCCAAGTTCACATAGGTTGTCAATGCCAGGACTAGCAAGACCAAGGAATCTGGATCCAATACCTCTAATTTCAATGTTTATCTTGCAATCTACAGAGTAATTTTGAAAATTGTATATTAGTAAATGCAATAGCATATTTCTTCTATTCTGAACATACCATATCATTACTACCACCATTCTGTTCTCTTTGCTCACCTCAAGGAGACAGAAATCCCAATATAGCACTCCTCTTTTTCAATAGTTTGCAGTAAGGATATTCCTTGTCTCCTATATTGGTTGTAGACCACACCCACAAGGAAACTCTCTTACACCTAATTGGCTGATCATATCAGATTACATCATGGGGGATGATTGCATCATTATATACCTGCCAAATCACATCATTATATATCTGCTAAATACATTATTCAATAACTACCAAAGCACTAAGAATCCTAGAATGGCACTGTAGGATAACTACTGGACAGCTAACCACAAGGTCAGTGGTTCAAACCCACCAACTGCTCCTTGGAAACCCTATATAGTGTCACTATGAGTTGAAACCAACTCGGCATTACTTAACAACAATAACAACAACATTAAAGGGAAAAAAAAAATTAGTTCATTCTCTACACATATTCTCTACAACTTGGTTCTTAACAGTAGTTAGTTTCCATGACAGTGTTTATGCATTTGTCACATACTTTTAACAGTTAAATGCCATTTAATTGTATAGATATGTATGTATGTGTGTGCTTTGTGGTTATCATTTTTTTTAATGTTTTGTTGTGAATTATGTGATAGTTTACATTGGAGAACATTAGCTTTACATTCATCCTATCGTATTTCGTTTCATTGCCATGGTTATAATCCCCTCCATGCATCATCGACCATCCAAAGCATATACCCTGCAAGCCTGACCCCTGGTCGTCAGCATACAACCCCTCTCCCTCCCTGGGTCTAGAGTCTCCAGCCACTCCATATCTCTATGTCATTATCTCTGCCTCCATCTCTGGCATCACGGCTTCTCTGGATAGTGTCCCGCACTCCACTCTTCTCCCTTGATGGTCCCAGGGACTATTGTTACCATTTTTGATGGGTAAGATTGTGTTTCAGCTTGGCTGGAACATGATTCTCAGTGGATTGACTGTTGTTTTTAAGTGCCATCAAGTCCATTCCAACTCGTATGACTCTGTATAGGGTTTCCAAGGAGTGGCTGGTAAACTTGAATTGCCAGCCTCGTGGTTTAAATTAACCTTGTAGTCCAGTTCATTAACCCACAGTGGTACCTTAAAACCAGCATGCTTATTGCATATGTGTTTTAAAAAATTGGAAGTAGGTATATTAAACTTTATTATGAATATTTGGGCTGAATTATTCTTGAGCTCTAGTTTCAGCTTACACATATCTGTAGTATTTGAATTTTTCTACTGTTTTACTTTTGTAATCAGAAGTATCAAGACATTAAAAAAAAGGATAAAAATACTGCATTCATTCTCTCAGTTGATTAAAGAATTTTATATTATATTTTAGATGTATTGAAGCACAAGGCAGAGAAAATAGCACCATGAAATTACACCGGCACCTCTGTGTCCTATTGCCTTGTGTACCTTATATAGTATGTGGAGACGGAGAAGTAGGGGCACCAGTGAAAATGAATCCTGAGCTGAGTCAGTCGCTTTGTGGATAGATTTATTTTTATGGCTCCTTTAGTGTTTGTCTGAAGGGAAAAAAGACATAACATGAGAATGGGAACAATAAAATATCTTCTATTTTATTGACAGGTATAAGCAATACCTTATGTTTACATATCACCTATTTTAGAAAGTGAATTATATTTATGGGTACCTATTCATTATATGACTATTCTTATGCCAGCATGAAGGTATCCACAAGGTGACCATTTGAATAAATTCAACCAACTACCTAGTGACAACTAATTAGTTTTAATCCTTGGCTAATGGAATCCAGCTAATTTATTTCTCATTTCATTAATTGCTTGCTTTGTTTGATATTCAGACAAGTTTTTAATATCATGCATTCAAATTAATAGGCCAAAACTGGCACAATATTTGTTTTTAAAAATATACCTGACATATTCAGGAACAATTAGGATCACACTGAAGCTCTAATACAGTGAGTTGTCCACAGAATCTTAGTACCTCATTTTAAAATTGAGATTCATAACATTTTACAAAACTTACATTTTGCAAACTTTATAGGTCTCAATTTCCCAATCATTCTTTCATTTAATATTTAACATTTATTAAGCACCGCAGTAAATTTAAAAAATGCAAGTTAGAAGTAATCATCTCAAGGAAAGCAGTCCAGATAGGTACACATTTAAATAAGATAAAAGCTAACATGAATTAGAAATTTGATGAACATCCTAACTACGTATTAAATCAGAAATAACCTAGGCAAAAGCATAGTAAAGTCATTCCAGGTAGCACAAATATCTCTTGGGAAGAACAAAACTGTTAAACAGCATGACAATGTCAATATCGATTGTAGTTGGAACAGATCATGTGTAGAAGATGATGTTTAAGTGGTAGTCTTATGTGAGATAGCCACTGATCACAGAGACATGTTTAAATTCTTTGTTTGGAATAAAGCTATGCATATATGGACTGGAATGGTAATCCCAATACTTTCTGATTCACTCTTGTATACATGGGTACTCTAGCAAGGCTTCCTTGCTTGTTCTGGATCCTGCATCTGGCTCATCATTATAGGACCCCTGATTCTTGGAATTCAGCAGTCTCCTCAGTGTGTGAGACTATCTTGGATACATCAAATGCCAGTGGTACTGAAGGAAGAAGTCCAAGGTGCACTGAAGGCATTGATAAAGAAGTAAGTTTTGGGAATTGATAGAATATAAATTGAAATCTTTCAACAAACTTATATAGCACAGGAGACACTCACTGATCTGTGCCAAGACAGTTTGAAGGCAGCTACTTAGCCAACTAATTGGAAGAGATCTATATTTGTGTCTATCCAAAACAGGTAACACAGTAGAAAGTGGAAATGATCAAACAACATCATATCCCATGCAAGTATAATTTTGCTAAAGGTAATTCAAATATGGTTGCAACAGTACATTAACAGAGAAGTGCCAGAGATTCAAACTAGTATCAGATGAGAAAGTGAAACTAAGGCTATTATTACTGATGTCAGATGAATCTTGGATGAAAGCAGTGAGTACCAGAAAGGTGTTTACCTATGCTTTATTGACTATGCAAAGGATTTTGACTCTGTGGAACATGAGACACTATGAACAACATTGTGGAAAATGAGTATTCTGGAACAATTAACTGCTCAAGAGGAACCTGTACATAAACCAAGAGGCAATCATTTGAACAGAATAAGTAGACACTGAATGATTTAAAATCAGGAAAGATGTGAGCTATGGTTGTATTCTTTCACCGTACTTATTCAATTTGTATGATGAGCAAATAATTTGAAAAATTGGATTATATGAAGAATTTGTCATCAAGATTAGAGGAAGATGCATTAACTACCTGCGATATGCAGATGATACAACCTTAGTTGCTAAAAGCAAAGAGGAGTTAAAATACTTACTAATAAAGATCAAAACTACAACCTTCATTATGGGTTGTACCTCAATGTAAAGAAACAAAAATCTTCACCCAGGACCAATAAGTGACATCATGATAAATGGAGAAAAGATTGAAGTTGCCAAAGACTTCATTTTGCTTGGATCCACTATCAACACTCATCAAAGCAGCAGTCAAGAAATCAAACGATGTATGCAAATCGGCATCACAAAACTTCTTTAAAGTGTTCAATAGTAAAGATGTCAGTCTGAGGACTAAGGTGCACCTGAGCCAAGTCATGGTATTTTCAATAGCTGCATTTGCATGTGAGAGATGGAAAATTAATAAGGGAGACTGTAGAAGAATTGATGGCTTTGAGTTGTGTTGGATAAGAATATTAAAACCCCATAGATTGTACTGGAAGAAGTACAGCCAGAATGCTTCACAGAAGCCAGGATGGCAAGACTTTGTCTCTCATACTTGGGACATAGTATCAGGAGGGACCAGTCCCTAGAGAATGACATCATGTTCTATAACATGTAGGGTCAGTGAAAATGAGGGAGTCGAGATGGATTGGCACAATGGCAGGTGCAATGAGCTCAAGCAGAACAATGATTGTGAGTTTGATGCCGGATTGGGCAGTGGTTCATTATATGGTGAATAAGGTCACTGAGTTGGAACTGACTCGATGACACCTTACAACAACAAGAACAATATAATATGTAAGTGTGTGAGTGTTTCAACCAAAAAAATTATTAAATATATTTAGAGATTATGTCTTTAAAATCAGATTGGTTAAATTATACTTTAAAAGTGATGGATTTTGACAAAATACCTTCAAGTAATGTAATAGTTTATATTTCTGTCAAAAGTCATATTAATGCAATTTTTCTCATATTCTCATTAGCTTCCAGAATTTTCCTAGCTATTTGCTATTTTTTTTTCTAAATTAATTTAGTATTCTCTGAACCTCAAAATAATATTGTTATTTTTCTATTTATTGTAATTAGTCAAGATTCTCAAAAATAGCATGTATCTAATGCCATTAGCTACTGGTATTGGTGCTCTGGGTTAACGCATTGGACTGCAAAGTTGGTTTTGATTTCAAGGTTGTTGGTTCCAGCTCACCAGCTGCTCCTTAGAAACCCTACACAGGGTAGCTATGGTTTGGAACCGAACTCCACAGCACTTAACAACAACAATACCATTTTATATCTAGATACTGGATTTATTTCCATTCGGTGTACAATGTACCTCAGCATTAATTGTTTTCGTATTAGAATCAGATAGCCAGACTTCGTCTCTCATACTTCGGACATATTGTCAGGAGGGACCAATTGTTGGAGAAGGAGATCATGTTTGGTAAGGTCATGGAAAAATAGGTAGACCTGCAGCGAGATGGACTGGCAAAGTGGCAGCATCAACAAGGTCAAGCATGGCAACAAATGTGAGGTAGTCTCAGGACCAGGCAGTGTTTCATTCTGTTGTGCATAGAGTTGCTACGAGTCATTACCGACTCAATGACAACTAACAACAACAACAACAACAACAACAATATTCTATCATCTTATGCTGATGCTGTTTTTGTGTTTGTTTTTATTTTAATAGTAGTATAGGGTCATTTTTTTTCTCTCTCACTTTATTTTCAACTTGTCCCTGTTTCTTTTTTTAAAAAATGAATTTGGGTTGCTAATTATATGTTTCTCTGCTATTCGTAAGGTTTTTGATGACTAAATATTCAGAAGTAGTTCGTCACTTCTTCTTCCTAGTCTGTCTTCATCTGGAATCTGGGTTCATTATTTGAAATTCGTCACTCCTTCTTCCTAGTTTGTCTTCATCTGGAAGCTGGGTTCAATCTTAACCATCAAGATTGAAGGAAGGCTCATTAACAACCTGCGATATACAGATGATACAACCTTGCTTGCTGAAAGTTAAGAGGACTTAAAACATTTACTGATGAAGATCAAAGAGCACAGCCTTCAGTATGGATTACACCTCAATGTTAAGAAAACCAAAATCCTCACACCTGGACCAATAAGCAGCATTCTTATCAATGGAGAAAAGATTGAAACTGTCAAGGACTTCATTCTTCTTGGATCAACTATCAACATTCATGGAAGCAGCAGTCAAGAAGTCAAACGACGTATTGCATTAGGCAAATCTGCTGCACAAGACTTTTTAAAACATTGAAGAGCAAAGATGTCAGCTTGAGGACTAAGGTGTGCCTGATCTAAGCCATGGTATTTTCAATAACCTCATATGGATGCGAAAGCTGGACAGTGACTAAGGAAGACTGTAGAAGAATTGATGCTCTTGAGTTATGGTGTTGGAGGAGAATATTGAAAGTGCCATGGGCTGCCAAAAGAACCAATAGATCCGTTTTGGAAGAAGTGCAGCTAGAGTGCTCCTTGGAGGGCAAGATGGCCAAACTTTGTTTCTCATACTTTGGATATATTGTCAGGAGGGACCAGTCACTGGAGAAGGATATCATGTTTGGTAAGATGGAGGGTCAGAGAAAAAGAGGAAGACCCCCAATGACATGGATCCGCAAAGTGGCAGCATTGATGGACTCAAGCATGGCAACAGTAGTGAGGTTGGCCCAGGATCAGGCAGTGTTTCATTCTGCTGTGCATAAGATCACTATGGGTTGGTACCAACTTGATGGCACCTAACAATGACAACAACAATTATATGTTTATTTGTAAACAGTAAGTTAATGCGCTATTATAGTTTTAAAACATATTTTCTTTTGATTCTTAACATTTCTTGGTATACAACTCCCCATAATTCTTTCAAATAATGATACATTTGCCTCCTGATGTTTATAATATAGAATGAGTTATATAATACTATATGTGTATGATACACTACACTTATACTACTTGTCTTAGGCTGTGTTCTTTAGAGAAGCAAAACTGGTGAAACTTACATATGTATATATAAAGAGAAGTTTATGTCACAGAAATGACTCACAGAGTTGTAGAGGTGAGAGAGTCCCAAGTCTGAGTCAGGTTAACCAAGATTAGCAGATAAGACATCAGACAGGCAGTTCTGGCATGTAGACAGTCAGGCAGATCCAGTAAGTAAGAACATAGGCTATTGACAGCTACCAGGATCAGCAGGTAATAGAACAGATCACTGGTTCAAGTCCAAAGAATCGGTAATCAGAGGAAAAGCCAGATGCAAGATCCAGACCCAGCTGAGAACAAACAATCTCTGCCTCAGCGTCTAATACATTGGAAGCAAACTACACCCCTGAAGAGACTTCCTTTCAAATGATTGCTCAAAGCAGATGTCATCACAGAGTTGATTACATTATATTAGATCTTATAGTGGGGTAACCATATTTCAATTGCCAAACCACTGAGAGTCTTGACCTAGTCAAGTTGGCACAAAACCTTAACAATCACAATATTCCATGCTCGTCTTTAATGGCACTGATACGTTCATAACATTACCTGGTCTCATTGAGGATTTTTTTTTCCTTTCAGCATTATACAATAACCTATGCCATCTCATCTAATTTTGACTTGTACTTAACAATGTCCAATATTTTAATTTGTTTTTTTTGTTGTTGTTGTTGTTAAGGAACTCTGGTGGTGCAATGGGTGAAGTGATTGGCTGACAGTTCTGTGGTTCAAACTCCAGGCACTCTGCAGGAGAAAGATGAGGCCGTCTGCTACCATAAATACTTGCAGTCTTAGAAATCCTATGGAATTATTTTACTTTGTCCTATAAGGTGCTATAAATGGGAAGCGACTTTATGGCAATAGGTATAATTTATTTTTATTAGGCATTAGTTTCGTATATCTTGTCCTTTCTCATTT
>NW_006408587.1:11771070-11776006 GCF_000296735.1 Chrysochloris asiatica
GCTATTTTGATATAGTATATATTGAATAGTACAGAACTCCTTGTGAAAGGGTTAAAGAGATGGAAACACAAACTTTAGAAGTATATAGACCTAGATGAATGATATGTTGAGAAACAATAACTTCACATTTTAATATTTTTGTTTAATAAATATTTCTGTGACTTTTATGCAATATTTTTTGACTTATTTTCATGTACATATGCTTATGTATGAGAAGGCTTAAAAAAGTTCATGGAAAAATTACATTCTCTTTTAAAACCATTTTTTCATGAACTTTTGAAGTTCCTTTGTATATAAGAGAGTGAGGAAATGCTACTCTGTGATTCCATCCTAAAAGTGCAATTGCTTGTTGATAGAATATACTTATCTTCCACTGTAGTTCATAATGCCATTCTCATTCATAAAGAAGTTGTACTTAATGCTCCTACCAGAAGTGGGTGGTTTTCTTTTGTGCCATACCCTTTTCAACATTTGCAAATATAATGTTTCAGCTTTTGTTAAATGAA
This sequence comes from Chrysochloris asiatica, assembly GCF_000296735.1. NCBI lineage: Eukaryota > Metazoa > Chordata > Mammalia > Afrosoricida > Chrysochloridae > Chrysochloris > Chrysochloris asiatica. The sequence continues at coordinate 11,771,577 of NW_006408587.1, forward strand.
TGTGATGTTAGTACTTTTTTCTGGTGATAGATAGGTCGCTAAATTAGTAGATAGATAGATAGATAGATGATAGATAGATAGATAGATAGATAGATAGATAGATAGATAGATAGATAGATATTGGCTTGGAGTCTAAGATCTCCTTAATTGCAAGAGGCATATTTTGTTCATGTAGGCATTGTTTTTGGTGAAATTCCTCATTAGTATATAATTTATTATTTTTGCAAGATATTTATTCATACAGATGTAAATTAAATTTTATTAATTTTTGATGCCTTACCTATGATGAGCTCTGGTAGTGTAGTGGTTACGAATCGGGCTGTGAACCTCAGGGACAGCAGTTCGGAACTACCAGCTGTTCCACGGGAGAAAGATGAGGCTCTCTGCTCCCGTAAAGATTTAAGATTTACAGCCTCGGAAACCCTGTACAGGGTTGCTATGAGTCAGAACCGACTCCATGGCACATAACAACAACAAACCTATGATGAGATCACTGATATTTGCTTACTAAAAGCACATAAGTATTCATAATCAAAACTATAATAAAGAGAAAGGATTACATAAATATTGAAATTTTCTGATAAATGATCAACTAAATACATACAAGTATGTGTTGACTCCTAATTTAGAATTACAAGTTTTCCAGGTTTCCCTTTTTTGCATTTATTTTTGTCCATGTGAGAAGTAGAAGAGTAAATGGAAATAAATAATAAAATTAGCATTATCTCACAATTGTTTGTGGGTGAAAAGGATATAGCCCATGTTTCACATGGTGCTAGCTTTGAATCAAGCACAGTGTTATAGGTGGACCCATTTTGAGTTGTATTTATGATATAACTGATGACCACTTTGGATCATATTTAAAGTAAAATTTATTTACACTCCAAGCATTTTATGAACTTAATAGAAAAAGATAGACATTTTACATATTAAAATATTTAATAGTGTAATCAAAGTTTTGGTTTACTAGGGTGAACAACAAATTTGAATCAATGGAAACGTTTTATTCTGTAAATGTCCTTTTAGAAAGATTTGCTGACAGTTGTAAAATTTTTGACTGTGACTTATTTAAATTAAAATGTTAAATGCTACCACAGCTGATAAAACTTAACCAGATATAGCAGACTGCTCATCAAAACGTACCATTCTTTAACATTAGTAAATGAAATTTAGGGTAAAGACAATGCTAAATGCCAATACAGGTTACGACAATTATCCAAAAGCCAGAAGGATTTTCCCCTGAATATTTGAATTGTTTAAATACTTGAATCTCAAGAACTCCCAAACATATTGTTTTAAAATTCCCTGGCACTGCAGGAAAATGGGCTGGACCTCAAGGCTGCTTTGAACCACAAAGTCGATGGTTCAAACTTACCAGCAGCTCCTCAGAAACCCTACACAAGGTCACCTATGAGTCAGAACCAACTCAACAGCACATAACAACAGCTACCTTTGTTATATATTTGATGTTGTTTTTAGTTGCTACTAAGTCAGCTCCAACTCATAGCGACCTCATTTATAAAGGAATAAAATACGACTTGGCAGTGTTTTGGTTATGAATCGGGCTGCTAATCTCACAGTCAGCAGTTCGAAATGACCAGCTTTTCCAAGGGAGAAAGATGAGGCTTTCTGCTCCTGTAAAGATCTACAGCCTCAGAGACCCTGTCCACGGTCGCCATGAGTCCAAACCGACTCCACGGCACACAGCCATCACCACCACCACCTGAGTATGCACCATCCTCACAATTGTTGACATGTTTGAGCTCACAGTTGCAGCTACTGTATGAGTTCATACCATGAGTGTCTTCCTCTTTTCTGCTGACACTCTGCTTTATCCTTCATTAGTGATTGGTTTCTCCTGACTGCTTGTTCAAAGAAAATTAAATAGAGTCTTGTCATCCTCACTTCTAAGGAACATTCAGGTTGTACTTCCTTCAAGATAGATTGGCTTGTTCTGGTAGTTCATGGTATATTTAACAGTCTTTGTCAGCACCGCATTCTGAATGTGTCCATGAGAGAGAGAATTTCAATTTTTTCTGTTTATATATGAACTGAGGTAGAACAGAATAATGGAGTGTGGTAGGCTATGGAAATAAATGAGTGGGAAAAATAGTTTTAAAAAATCAAGCTATGGATACTTAACAACAAAAATAGGAAGGTAAACAAACACACTGTGCTGTCATGTGTCCTTATAAAGTTAGAGGAATAAAGACAGAGGTACTTACTTGGTTTTGCAAAACTATGCAGAATGAACTTGACTTTCCTTAATGCCATTTAACAGATATTTAAATGAAATGGACAAGCTTTGAATTTTTATACAAACTCTCCCTTTTAATGACTATCAAGCAGTAATCCTGTGTTCACAACATAAGGTGGTGGTGGTTATGTGCCATGGAGTCGGTTCCAACTCCTAGTGACCCTGTACAGGGTTTTCGAGGTTGTAAATCTTTACAGGAGCAGAATGCCTTATCTTTCTCCCATGGAACAGCTGGTAGTTTCGAACTGATGACTTTAAGGTTCACAGCCCGATTCGAAACCACTACGCTACCGGAGCTCCTTTCACAACATATACAACCCTAAAATATAAAGGCTTGTAGTCCAGAGCTTATCATATAGAGCTACCACCCTAGAAATCACAGATTTTTTTCACTGTAGAGGTTTTCCTTTTTTCGAATCATTATAGTTGGAATTATACAATGTGTAACTTTTTCAGACCAGCTTGTTTCATTAAGTCATACACATTTAAAGTTCCTTCATGTCTTTCTGTGTCTTGGTGTGTAATTTCTTTTTTTTTTTTTTAATCATTGAAAAATAATCTGTTGTATGGATCAATCACAGTTTATCCATTCACCTATGTTACTTTTAAGTGCTGTCGAGTTAGTTCTGACTGATAGCAACCCTGTATAGGGTTTCTAAAAGTGACTGTTGAGTTTGAACCACTGACCTTGCATTTCAAACCAACCTGTGATCTGTGCTTATCCTACAATGTTCACATTCATTTATTGTTGTTATCGTCAACTCTGAATCAGCTCTAACTTATGGCAACCCTATATAAGGTGTTCGAGGAAGAGCTAGTGAGTTTGAACCGCTGGTAGTGCACAGTCTAGTGCTAATTCTACAGCGCCACACCAGGTGTCCATTCACTTACAGAAGGACATATTTTAAGACCTGACTCATAGCAATCCTATATGGAAGACTACAACTTTATTTGTATGGCTGTAAATCTTTACGGAAGAGATTGCTTCATCTTTCTCCTGTAGAATGGTGACTGGATTCCAACCACTGATGTTAACTCACTGCACCAGCAAGGCTCCTTGAAGGACATCTTAAATGCTTTCAGTTTGAGGCATTTATGAATTAAACTAATACAATCATTTGTGTGCAAGTTTTTATGTGGGCCTATGCTTTCATTCATTTGGATAAACATCTAGGAGTGTGATTGTTGGACTGTATAGTAAGGCAAAGTGTAACATTATCAGAAACTGCCAGACTGTCTTCCAAAGCGTCTGTACCATTTTGCATTTCCACTAACAATGACTACCAAAGACTGTTTCTCTATACCCTTGCCATTATCTGGAGTTGACAGTGTTTGTGGTTACACTGTTGTTTAGCTCTTTGGTCATTGTATACTTCGAAAGTTGTTTTCTTTTTAAGTTTTAAGACTTCTTTACACATTTTCTCTAAAAGTCTTTATTAGATGTGTGTTTTGAAAACATTTATTTCAAGTCTATGGTTTATCTTTTCATTCCCTTAACAATACCTTTTCCAGAGCAAAGGTTTTAAGTTTTAACAAAGAACAATTTAACTTTTTTCTTTTTTTCATTTAAAATACCACCTTTTGAACACACACTGGATAATAAAAGTAAGAAAGTAGTTTTAGTGATTTTTTTCATTATGCCAATTTTTAGTTGAATCTTAGTTTCAGATCATCTTGCTTGACATGTGGGACATTTCTGTCCTCAGAACTGATTCTAAATGATACTTCAAATGCTTTTTCCTATCAGATCCATTATGATGTGTGGCATTTCATAATGGCTTGTTTCAAAATCTCACATTAATGGAGGAAACTATTTCACATATCACAAATCCAGGAGATCATTTCAGTCATAAGGCTCTAAAATACTTCCTTTAAATTGTTATTCAAACCATGTCTGTAACTCCAATCTTAATACCCTTATTTTGCATATTTTCGTATAATGAACTCCCCTGAGTTCTTAGATTTAAAAAACAGTTTTCTGATATCATTTTTGCCTGAGCCATTCTGTTGCGTTTGTTGATGGTTAGCGTGCAGATTTGCTTCCTTTCTATGTGATCCTTTGTGAAGAGCATGATTTCTCCATCAGGTGTGACAAATATAGTAGTCATTACAGTCATCTCTAGTTTGATTTATTCACCTATGACACAGCTTATTGTGTTTCAAAGATATATAT
>NW_006408587.1:11776106-11776612 GCF_000296735.1 Chrysochloris asiatica
TTCAATGATAATTATATAAATAATATATACATTGTTGTCATGTATATATTTGAAGTCCTGTGGGTACACTGTGGGTACATAGTAAATTTGAACCACAAGATCAGCAGTTTGAGCTCACTGACTGCTCATTGGAAACCCTATACAGGATCACTATGGGTCTTAACTAACTTGAAGGCACTCAACAACACCAACAATGTATGCATTTATATATACACATAATATAGTTTATGTGAATAATATACATATATATGAAGGGTTTCAAGAAGTTTCTGGAAAAATAAAATGAAAAGATAATGACATTTTCCATGAACTTTTGTGAAGTCCTCACCATGTATGTATGTGTGTTTCCAGCTAAATAAAAATAAAAATAAAAGACTAATGTTCACATTTCTTACTATGTTGTCAGTTTCTTGTATTTCCTACAATTGTGTCCTATGTATTTTAGTGAAACTGTATTTTATGCCTTAAAGAGTCAAAGTAATATATAATTCATATATCATAGTTTT
>NW_006408587.1:11780728-11790263 GCF_000296735.1 Chrysochloris asiatica
AACAGAAGGAAGAGTTGAGAACAAAACAAAACTCATCTTTCTTCCGCAGAGCAGCTAGTAGTTTTGAACTGCTGACCAGCTAGATTCGTAACCACTACGCTACCAGAGCTCCTTAACTTTATTGTTTCTGTCACCACTTTGGTTTCTTCTACCTTCTTCCCTGTATCAGTTTTTCAGTGGTCTTCTGATTTGCCTCCCAACAACCATTCCCCCAAATATTCTTGACATTGAGATCAGCATGATCTTTTAAATGTAGATCTGGCTATTTTCATTCTAAGCTTACTGTCCTTTATTAGCTTCCTATGATCTCAACATAAAGTATAAACTGTTCTTCAAGACCCATTCCTATCTCTTTGAACTCAAGGTGGTCTTCTTTCACATCCTTAAAAGACTGTGCTTCCTTTTGCCAATCATATGTCTAAAACATCCCAGTATCTTCACTTCTTCCCATTTCTTCTCCTCCCACCCAGCCCACATAACTTCAGATTTTATTTTTAACATTACATCTTCTGTAAAGCCTTCCCCGACTTCATAGTATGGGCCAGGTTCTCTTGATAAATGTTTACTGAGAAATATATTCCTTTTATTTATCAATGTCAGTTGGTGGAATTATCTAGTTAATGGTTGTCTTCCTTCGAAGATCCAAGCTCAATGAGATACCTTCCTTTTTTTTTTTTTCAGAAACCATGGTATTCAAAAATGAAGTATAGTGCTTTGGAACAGAGAACCTGAATTTTAGTTGAATAAATGCATGATGAATGAAGGAGTTCTCCCAAATGGGGACTTCCAAATTCAGTAGTAGTAGCTTGCAACTTATTGATGTTGATGTGAGCTAGTCAATAGGGATTTTTATTTTTAAGTGTAAGTCTACATTCCTGGCTTATGGAGTTTTGGCACCAATAGCCAAGAAGTCAGATGCTAAGTGAATAATTATTATCTATATGGAGACCATGGTAGATGCCTCCTGCTATCCTGGAGATGGTCTTTAGACCTTTTTCTCATTGTGATGACTCAGTCTGTGTATGGAGGAGAGGAGATAAATGAAATTTGAGTATTAGCCCTTACCAGCATGTACAGTGCTGGCCAGAATTCTTCAGCCAAGAACAGATTTCCCAAGTGTGAGGCCATGTACCAAGCAGTTAAACCCAGAAGATGGATTCCCAAAGCCAAGTCAGTGATCCATATGAAAAGAGAAGCAGGCTGCAAAGACTAAACGATTCAATTTGTCACTAAATAAGAAACAGGTGTTCATCAAGACCTCTGTGGTTTGAGAAGCCAAAGTTATTATAAGCAGTGTCAATAAAAAAGAGTGAAGTAGGCAAGAATAATTCTGAAACCACAAAATGACCACCTACTTAAGGTTAATTTTCAGTACAAAGAGCCAATGTTGGAGACAGAGTTGCAGTGAGTAAATAGCTAGGCAAGGAATGAAAAACGGAGAACCACTTTTGAAATTCTAATTGGAAAACCTAGATATTCTGTTATGACACCAAATATCCAATCACTTTACATCAGCTATACACAAATATCCATTCTTCACTGTGTTATCTATAGCTTGTCATGACCCACACAGTTGAAAGCCTTTTCATAGTAAGTGCAGCACAGGTAAACATCTTTCTGGTATTCTCTGCTTTCAATCAAGATCCACCGGTTGTCAGCAGTGATATCCCCTGTTCCATGTCTGAATCTTCCTTGAGCCTCTGGCAGTTCCTTATCAATATACTGTTGCAACCATCTTTAGAAAAATGTTTGCACTGCTGACTTCAAGGTTAACTGTTCAGTGCTAATCCTACAGTGCTAATTTTAGCTGAAAATTTCATCATGAATAGTTTAAAAGTTTGTCAAATATTTCTTTGCATCTATAAAGATTATGTTATTTTTTCCCTTTAGTAATGTTCCCTTTGATATTTAGGTCTATGATCTATATTTTTCTACTTTATTTTGCTAATGTAGAACATGGCATTGATTGATTTTTTGATAATTGAAAAAACTGTGTGTCCCAAGAATAAATTATATTGGAGGTATTTTTATTTTTATATATTGCCACCCATGATTTGTTTATATTTTTTATATTACTTTCTATCTCTCTATCTATCTATCTTGGAGTGTGGTGTGGTAACTTGGTAGGCTAAGCACTGAACAGCAAACAACAGGATCAGCAATTAGAGCCCACCAGGCACTTCAGAAGAGAAAGGTGGGATTTTCTGTTCCCACACAATTTTATAGTCTTGAACACCTACACAAGGTCACTGTGAGTTGGAACCAACTCACTGGCACTTAACAACAATCTATCTATCTATCTATCTATCTATCTATCTATCTATCTATCTAATCTATGTAGTGTTGGTAGCACAGTGATTACGAGTCAAGCTGTTAACCTCAAGGTCAGCAGTTCAAAACTACTAGTGGTTCCTTGGAAGAAAGATGAGACTTTCTGCTCCTGTAGAGATTTACAGCCTCAGAAACTCTATACCAGAACCGACTCCCGGCATACTACCACCTCTATCTATCTATCTATCTATCTATCTATCTATCTATCTATCTATCTATCTATCTATCACCTCTATGTCTTCCTGTCTATCTATCTATATTTCTAATGAAGCTGGCAGAACTAGTAATTGTGAAATCTAACTGCAGATGCTCTTCAAAATGGAGAGTGCTGTTAACGGAGACTTGCATTGTCAAATAAGGAGAGGGTTAAAAAAGGTCACTGGGGTTTCTGTCAAGCCTTGACAATTTATTTAATCATGTAATGATCTTTGGGGAAAATAAATCTTCATCACTATGAATTATATCCTTCTATTTCTAGTAGGTGTCTTTACAATTCAAGAAGCAAGTTCCTTAGTTTAGAAAGAGATTTCATAACAACTTAGCTACTGAAGCATGCTTGGCAGACTTTGGCAACTGTCAGAAGAGTATGCCCTAATCAGGAGAAAAAACTGAGATATGAGCATTATAACACTTACGCAGACTTCTTTTAACATACTGTTGATAAACATGTGCTAAAATGGTTACATGTTTGCTCATTCAACAGCTACTCAAGAAGTTTATAGATCACAGTTTAGAAGTTTTTGTTGTTGCTAGGTCCCATCGAGTTGGTAACGACTCATCGCGACCCTATGCACAGCAGAATGAAACACTGCCTGATCCTGGGCCAATCTCACTATTGTTGCCACACTTGAGTCCATCGATGCTACTACTTGGCCAATCCATCTCGTTGGAGGTCTTCCTCTTTTTATCTGACCATCCAACTTACCAAACATGATATCCTTCTCCAGTTACTGGTCCCTCCTGACAATATGTCTGAAATATGAGAGATAAAGTTTGACCATCCTGGCCTCCAAAGGAACACTCTGGCTGTACTTCTGACACAGATTTGTTTGTTCTTTTGGCAGCCCATGGCACTTTCAATATTCTCCTCCAATACCATAACTCAAAGTATCAATTCTTCTATAGTCTTCCTTATTCACTATCCAGCTTTCACATGCATTTGAGGTTATTGAAAATACCATGGTTTGGGTCAGGCACACCTTACACCTCAAGCTGACATCTTTGCTCTTCAACACTTTAAAAAGGTTCTGTGCAGCAGATTTGCCTAATGCAGTGTGTCATTTGATTTCTTGACTGCTGCTTCTGTGAGTGTTGATAGTTGATCCAAGAAGAACGAAGCCCGTGACAACTTCAATCTTTTCTCCATTGATAAGAATTTTGTTTATTGGTCCAGTGATGAGGATTTTGGTTTTCTTTACATTTGATGTAATCCATACCGAATGCTGTGCTCTTTGATCTTCATCAGTAAATGTTTTAAGGCCTCTTCACTTTCAGCAAGCAAGGTTGTATCATCTACATACCACAGGTTTTTAATGAGTCTTCCTCCAATCCTGATGCCACGTTTTTCTTCATATAACCCAGCTTCTCAGATAATTTGTTCAGCATACGGGTTGAATACGTATGGTGAAAGAACACAACCATGTTGCACACCTTTCTTAATTTTAAACCATTCAGTGTTCCCATGTTCTTTTTGAACAACTGCCTCTTGGTCCATGTACAGTTTCCTCATGAGTACAATTAAGTGTTCTGGAATACTCATACTTTGCAATATTGTCCATAGCTTGTTATGATCCACACAATCAAAAGCCTTTGCATAGTCAATAAAGGATGGGTAAACACCTTTCTAATATTCTCTGATTTCAGCCAAGATCCATTGGACATCAGCAATTATATCTCTTGTACCAAGGCCTCTTCTGAATCTGGCTTGAAACTTTGGAAGTTCTCTGTCAATGTATCCTTGCAGCCATTTCTGGATTACCTTTAGCAAAACTGTACTCCCATGGGATATCAAAGAGATTGTCTGATGATTTCTGCATTCCATTGTGTCACATCTCTTTGGAATGGGCACAAATATGGATCTCTTCTAGTCAGTCGGCCAGATAGCTGTCTTTCAAATTTTTTTGCAGAGATGAGTGAGTGCCTCTTGTGACGCCTCACTTCCTTGAAACATTTCAATTTTTATTCCATCAGTTCCTGGTACCTTGTTCTTTGCCACTTCCTTCAATGCACCTTGGACTTCCTCCTTCAGGATCATTGGCTCTTGATCATATGCTACCTCTTGAGACGGTTAAACATTAACTATTTCCTTTTGCTACAGTGACTCTGTGTATTCCTTCCCTCTTCTTTTGATGCTTTCTGCATCATTCAATAATTTGTCCAGAGAATCTTTCAATAACAGAAGTTGAGGCTTGACATTTTTCTTCAGTTCACCCAGCTTGAGAAATGCTGAACGTGCTCTTCCTTTTTGGTTTTCTGACTCCAGATCTTTGCACATTTTGTTGTAATATTTGGCTTTATCTTCTCAAGCTGAAATTTGAAAATTTCTGTTCAGCTCTTGGACCTCCTCATTTCTTCCATTTGATTTAGAATCTCTACACTGCAGAGCAAGTTTCAGTGTCTCTTCTGACATCCATTTTGACCTTTTCCTTCTTTCTTATCTTCTTAATGACTTTTTGCTTTCTTCATGTACTATGTTCTTGATGTCATCCCACAACTCTTCTGGTCTTTGGTGTTTAATGTATCAAATCTGTTCTTCAGATGATCTCTAAATTCAGGTGGGATATATTCAAGGTCATATTTTGGCTCTCATGGACTTGTTTTCATTTTCTTCAGCTTCAGTTTGAATTTGCATATGAGCAATTGATAGTCTGTTCCACAGTCTGTCCTGGCCTTGTTTTCACTGATGATATGTAGTTTTTCTGTTGTCTCTTTCCACAGATGTAGTCAATTTGATTTTTATGTATTCCATATGGTGAGGTCCATGTGTATAGTCATCTTTTATGCTGTCTAAAGAAGGTATTTGAAATGAACAAATCATTGATTTTGCGGGATTCTGTCATGCAATCTCCAGCATCATTTCTATCACTAAGGCCATATTTACCAACTACAGTTTGGATAAGCGATCATAAATGTTCCGTTGGGTGTTGGTGGCTTACCAAAAGTGTTAACAATTGTATTGTTGTTGTGTCCTATCAAGTCAGTTCTAACTCATAGCAACACTGTATACAGTTTCTGAGAGAGGCTAGTGGGTTTGAACTGCCGATCTAGCAGTTAGCAGTCCAGTGCTTATTCTGCAGCGCCATACCAGGGCTCATTAAGAATTCTAAGAACACAAATATTTGTGTAAAATTCAAAATAGTATATTTTTTAATGGCATGCATTACATATTCATTTGTAAAATATTTTTTCATAAATAAGAAACACAGAAGTCAGAAAACTTCAACAAGACCAAGTTACTTAATATAACATCAAGGCCAAGACACTGATTTTCTCACTTTATTTCACTGCTTTTATTTTAATTATGCTAAGTAGCCTAAGAGGAAGCTAGTTAAATCCCTAATGCCACTTCAAGTATTTTCTGATAAACTAACACTGCTAAGTAGTCTGTAAGACCATATTTTAAGTGATATTTATATTTCTAAGTGACATCTGAGATTACATAATTTGTTTGGGAGGCAGAGATCAGCCTACGGGATAGTAGATCTCTGTCTCCAACGAAGTATTAGCTATAGAAATAAAATTAGGGACTCAAACTGTGATTTTAATTGAGAGTGAAACATACTACTTTTGTTTTTTTTTTTTCTTTTTAAATAAATAATACTATTGAGAATGGAGTCCTGGTGTGGCGCTGTAGTATAAGAACTGGGCTGTTAACCACAAAGTCAGGAATTCAAATCCACCAGTCTCTCCTCAGAAACCCTATTGAGGGTTGCTGTGAGTTAGAAAAAAAGGAGCTCTGGTAGCGTAGTGGTTACGAATCGGGCTGCTAACCTCAGGGTCAGCAGTTCGAAATGACCAGTTGTTCCATGGGACAAAGATGAGGCTTTCTGCTCCCGTGAAGATTTACAGCCTCAGAAACCCTGTGAGGGTTACTGAGTCAGTACCAACTCCACGGCATATAACAACAACAACAACTGAGTTAGAAAAGTCTCAACAGCACTTAGCAACATAAAGGGTCGCTGAGTCCGAACTAGCTCCATGGCACAAAACAACAACCTTTCTGTAATTATTAGAAAACAAAGTCAACTTCCTGGATTTTGCTGTAAATATTGGAAGATAAAGTTCAGCTTTTTGGGTTTTGATAATTTCTTATTATAAAGAGAGATTGTTGTTGTGTGCTGTGGAATTGCTTTTGACTAGGCATCAGATATTTAAATTGCATTCTGTATCGTCCAAAAAACTGATGGCCTCTGATTCATTCATAGAGACAAATGTTACTTAATAGAGAGTCCAGAATGTTAAGTAACATTGGCCTGTATGTCAATATCAATATCAAACACTCCCGATTAACTTTATAGTAATTGAAAAAATTAGGTAACTTTAATCTTCCACCCCTCATATTCTTACTATGCTTCATTAGCTTAATTTTTTTCTAAGTTAAATATTTTTAATTCTCAAATAACTTTTGAAAGAATTTGGAACAGCAATATTGAAATGCCATCAAGTCAGTTCTGACTTACAGCTACACTTTATGGGGTTTCCAAGAGTAGCTGGTGGGCTTGAACAGCCAACCTTGTAATTAGCACTGCAGTACATATCCTATAGTGCCACACTAGGGTAATGTTAAATATACAGAAACATTTTCATTTAATGTATTGTTGTTGTTGTTAAGGGCCTTCAAGTTGGTTCCAATTCAGTGACACTATATAGAGTTTCCAAGGAGCGGCTGGTGAATTTGAACCACCAACCTTGAGTTTCAAACCAACCTTGCAGTCCAGTGCATTATCCCACAGCGCCACATCAGGACTCAATGCACATATCTAAATATCAAGTGTATGAAGTCCTGGTGTGGCACTGTGAGATTAACAATTGGACCACAAGGTCAGTTTGAATCTCAAGGTAGGTGGTTCAACTCACCTGTCACTCCTTGGAAACCCTGTACAGGGTCACTATGAATTGGAACCGATTTAACAGCACTTAAAAACAACAAGGAATGTATACATTAGGTATTTTGAGAAAAAAAATTTATTCTGAGATGCTTCATATCCAAAATAACCAGGTAGTTATTCAAAAATATTATTTTTTATTAATGTAATTGCCTTGGTATTTGCTTTTGAAAATTTGCAATAAAGATATTATGGGAATGAAAAACTTTAACAAGCTTTCTCAAACAATCTCAATAATACACATTACGTTGTTGTTTAGTGCCATCATTGTTTCTAAGCATTCTGGCTGTACTTCCGCTAAGAAAGATTTGCTCATTCTTCTGGCAGTCTATGGTGTATCCAGGATTCTTTGTCAACACTGTAATTCATAGGCATAAATTCTTATTTATTTTTTTTTATTGTCCATCTTTTGAATGCATATGAAGTGATTCAAAGTAGGATGGCTTAGGTCAGGCATATTTTGACACTTTAAAGAAGTTTCCAACAAAATATGTACACATTTTTTAATAAAAAAATGATTTGCTTTGTAAACCTTTACCCAATTTACAATAAAAAGGGTTTTGTTTGTTTTTAATGATACCAACAGAAAATTTAAAAAAAAAAAATCGCTATCAGCAGATTTGCCCTATGCAATTTGTTGACTGCTGCCTCCATGGGTCCAAACAAAATACAATCTTTGACAACTTCAGTGTTTTCGCTGTGTATTCTGATTTTGCTTTTGGTCCACTTGTGAGGATTTGTATTTTCTTTACATTGAGGTGAAATCTGTACTAAAGATTTTAATCTTTGATCGTCAATTCCTTATGTCAATTCCTTTTCCATTTCAGACAACAAAGTTGTATTATTTGTATGTTGCAGATTTTAATGAGTCTACCTCCACTCTTGATGTCACAGACTTCATGTAGTGTAGCTTCTTGGATAATTTGCTCTGGATACAGATCCAGTAAGTATAGTAAAGGATACAACCCCAATGCACACATCTCCTGTTTGTAAACCATGAAGTGTTTCCAGGTTCTTTTTGAACAATTCTTGGTCTATATACAGTTTCTGCATGAGCATTAATAAGTGTTCTGGAATTCCCATAATTCCCAATACTATCCATAATGCTATGAACCACACAGTCAAATTTTTTACATAGTTAATAAAGCATAGGTAAGCATTTTTCTGCTATCCTCTGCTTTTAGCCAAAATCCACCTGACGTCATCAGTGATACTCCTTGTTCCATGCCATCTTTTCAACCCGGTTTGAATTTCTAACAGTTCCACATTAAGGTACTACTGCCATCATTTTATTTTATGTTTAGCAAATTTTACTTATTTGTGGTATTTATGATGCCCATAGATATTTTCTACATTCTGTTGTATCACCTTTCTTTGGAATGGATACAAGTACAGATTTTTTCCAGTCATTGGGTCAGGTAACTGTATTCCAAATTTCTTGATTACAGAAGAGTGTGTGTTTCCAGCATTGCTTCCATTGACACCATACTGGATACTGAAGGCAAACATTACCTACATTGTTCCTGGACAATTACATTCTAGATGAGATACATATAAGAATGTAAATGCAATAGTGTCAATAAATGAATTGGATATTAATGATGCAGGAATGGTAGAATTTAGGTGAGTTTATAACTCATACTGCTATTGTTGTTATTGTTGTTGTTAAATGCCACGGAGGTAGTTCTGACTCATAGCAACCCTGTATAGAGTTCTAAAGAGCTGTTAGAGAATTTGGATCACCAACCCTGTGATTGAAACCAACCCTGTGGTCCAGTGCTTATCCTGTAGTGCCACACTAGGACTCCCTCTAAGTTTGTTATTACATGCTCTCAAGTTTATTTTGACTCATAGTGAACCCTGTATAGTTTTCAAGGAGAAGCTGATAAGTGTGAACTGCAGACCTTGTGATTCAAACTGACTTTGCAATCCAGGGCTTTATTTTACAGCGCCACACTAGGACTCCCTTGCCAGGATAGGAAATAGGAAAAAATTGGCAGTTATGAAAGTTTCCTTATAAAAGTGACATTTAAATTGAGGCCTCAAATTTAGTACTAAATAGACAGATGGAATAATTCCATATATATATATATATATAT
>NW_006408587.1:11791478-11812797 GCF_000296735.1 Chrysochloris asiatica
GGCATCATTGATGGACTCAAGTGTGGCAGTGGTAGTGAGGCTGGCCCAGGATCGGACATTGTTTCGTTCTGCTGTGCATGGGGTCATTATGAGTCGGTTCTGACTGGATGGCTCCTGACAAGAACAACAATTGAAAGTACCACGGACTACCAGAAGAACAAATAGATCTGTGTTGGAAGAAGTGCAGCCAGAGTACTCCTTGGAAGCTAGCCAGACTTTGTCTTTCATACTTTGGACATATTGTCAGGAGTGACCAGTCCCTGGAGAAGGATATCATGTTTGGTTGAGTGTAGGGTCAGAAAAAAAGAGGAAGATCTCAACGGGATGGATTGGCATAGTGGCAGCATCAATGTACTCAAGTGTAGCAGCCATTGAGAGGTTGGCCCAGGACCAGACAGTGTTTCATTCTGTTGCACATAGGTTCACTATGAGTTGGTATCAACTCAATGGCACCTAACAACAGCAAGAATACTTTGTGTGTATTTGTATGTAGTGGTTACTCATTGAGACATAAAAGCAAACAGGAATAAAATAAAACTTTATTTTAAAAAATAATAAGAATCAATCGTTGGCATTGCCAAAAATACCTTGTTGCTAAGTTTCAGTTATGCAACATGTAACAAATCTTTCTACCTCATATTGTTGTTGTTAAGTCCCGTCGAGTCAGTTCTGACCCATAGAGACCCTGTATAGGGTTTCCGAGGAGCAGCTGGTGAGCTTGAACCACCGACTTCGCAGTTCAAGCAGCATTGCAGTCTGGCGCATTAACCCACAGCGCCACACCAGGACTCCACCTCATATAATAACTACCATATATTAATATTTTTCTTTAACACCAGAACTCTAAGGCAGTTCCATTCTCAGCCTCTCTAGGAGAAGGCAAGACTTAGAAAGGAAAAAGAAAGCCTCACAAATAGATCTTTGTGTAAAAAGAAAAGTATAAAATTGGAAAGTGCCTTTTTTAACATAAAATAATGTGTACTTCTTATGCATCATTGGCGTAGTTTCAATAAAAAGCAGAGATAAACAGCAGAAACTGTGTTTCAGAGTTTATTATCAAATCAAATCATAGATTCAATTTCCAGTAGGTTTGCAAAATATAAATTTCTAGAAATGAAGAAAATTCTAGCAAATGGATGTACAGTTAATATATAATACACTGTGAAATCATATATAAAACAGTCTTTGTTCATTTATTTAGTATAAAATTGCCTTCAGGTACTGTTCATTGTCAGTTGAGTTATGGGACTAAATAAATATTTAGATTTACTCTCTGGGTCTCCTTTATAAAATGTGTTTGAACAAGAGTTGAATCAGCCTTCCTGTTTTGGATCTACTTATTTCAAAGATGACTATTTCATTTTGCTTTTATATATTCAAATAAAACATTCTTCTTTCTAAACCTGTAATATTATGCCACATTTAAAAACATTCATGATTTCTGAGCATTTTGGGAAATGGTAAAAACTAATAGGCAGAGTATTTTAGGTGCTTGTTTTGTTATGTTTTTATGAATAAATTATAAGTAGATGAAATATCTGATAAATTTCTTAACAATGTAATGCTTCTTTTCAAGAAACAGTCAAGTTACTCTGCTTTCAAAACAAATTTCTTTTAGAAGCTTATGGTTGCTTTTAAGTGCTCATCAAGTTGGTTGTGACTAACTCTTTGGCACTTAACAACAAACTGTTTCAAGGTGTGAATTTTGCTTTCCTGTACTTGACCCTTATTATCTTAAAAATAGTTTATTTATTTTTTAAAGTCAATTAAGCAAGCAGAACATTTGATTGAAATAAAAATTTTTTTAGTTCCCCCTCAAAATGACTAGCTTCTGAAGTAGAGTAATACAGAGAAAATTAAAAGTTAATAAATAAAAAATTGCAAACTCTGTCAAAGTCATTTGGGTAATGCTCCTCACCTTAAAAACATTAAAAATTTATGACTGCTGTAGACCTATCTTTTGTGGTTGCCCTGCTCTGATTCTTTTATTTTTTCACATTCTCTTTATTGAGATAGTTTTCTTCATAGAAAAATAATATCCATTCTCCAAGACAGGGCTCAGTATTTGAAGTCTTCTCCCTGAAGATCTAGAAATACCCATGATTTCAGAAAGAGATCAGAGATCATTCCCCAAAATATTCACCATACCAGTAATTTAAGAAAACCTCATATCTTCCCTAAGATAGCTGGGAGGCAGTACATTTTAGGAGGAAAACAGTTTCCTAGTTGTCAAGGGACATGAGATTTTATTTCAGGTCAAGAATTACAGATTTTTTTTTTTCTTGGTTCCAATACTTCTTTTCTTGCGTTACCCTCATGAGTTTTAGTCATAGAAAAACAATATGAATAGCTTGTCAAAATTTACTTGGAAACTGTTTAGTAGAAATATCTACAAATATCAGAGTTTCTCTTTAGCTGAATCTGAAAACATACTTGTAGATGTCATGGATTATACTTTTGTTACGATTATTAACCTTTGGGCTTTCTGTGTAACTATTTTCTACTGGTCTGAAACTTTAATTTCAGGTATGTTTTTCTGGCCTAATCAGCCATAGTCACGCGAGGGCTATAGTTAACAACTGCACTAATCGCTGTTTTTATTTGCAGCAGCAAACAGGCATTCTTTCTGATTTAAGCAAAGAAGAATTTATTTGAGAGAACATTGAGAAATTCACTCAGTTATGGGAAGGTAGAG
The DNA here is from genome assembly GCF_000296735.1 of Chrysochloris asiatica. Lineage (NCBI taxonomy): Eukaryota > Metazoa > Chordata > Mammalia > Afrosoricida > Chrysochloridae > Chrysochloris > Chrysochloris asiatica. The sequence goes on from NW_006408587.1 coordinate 11,794,174, forward strand.
GGACAGGCTTAGAAAATGGGAAAAAGTATAGGGACACAAAAGACATGCCACAAAATCAGTCTACTGAAAAAAACAGCGCTACCAGAAGAGACTAAAACTGTAGGATGTTCCACTGTTTCTGGAAATTGGATATGATGGCCACTATTTCTGTCTCCTCTTAAAATTCAGTCTCCTTGCTTCTTTCATTACTAATTTCTCATATGATGTTTTGGGAAGACCCAGGCACCTAGCTTAAAATAACAACCAAGAGGAAAAGAATCTTCACAGCAAGGATCATTCCCATCCCCTCTGTACACAGGATTGATAGAGATGAGCAACATAGTTTTTGGCTACCTAACAAGGGGTTACTATCAAAGCATGAAGTGACTGGCTTACAAGCTTTCAAGAGGAGTTTAATTTCAGAGGTTGCAAGGGAAGGTAGAATCTTCACTGAGTATTTTTCAACCAGTCTAGATGGGGCTAGTGAAAAAACATGGGGATAGGACTCTTGTGCTTCAACAGTGAGTAATTGTTATCATGACTGATTGTGATTGTTGCAAATGTAAAAGTAGAGGTTTTGTAGCAAAAAGAGGGGAGTGGTTGATCTTGTAGTCCAGGAGCAGAGGACCGTGGGACCATAAAGGGAAAAGAGTGGGAGCAGAGGATGGAACCATAGTCAAAGAAGCAGTGTCACCAGAGATGGAGGCAGAGATCATGATGTGGAGAGAAGGAGTGGCGAGTGGCGGGGGATTCTAGACTCATGAAGGGAGAGGGGCTGTGTGCTGGTGGCCAGGGAGCAGGCTTGCAAGGTATGCCCTTTGGGTGTTTGAATGATAGTATATTCCTGAGTGTTTCGGTGTACATCCAAAAAAACAGAGAAAATAGAAGCAAATACTGTTGAATGAGGATGCATGGAGGGGATTATAATCACTGCAATGAAACAAAATATGATAGGGCGAGTGTAAAGCTGATGGCCTCCCATGTAAATTATCATTCAATTCACAATAAAAAAATTAAAATTACTCACTTCTACCTTTTCCACATAGCATAGCTATTGTCTTTTTGTTTTTAAGTGTCATGAAGTTGGTTCCAACTCATAGTGACCCCATATAGGGTTTTCAGGGAGTAACTAATGGGTTTGAACCACCAACCTTTCAGGTAGCAGTCCAGTGTGTATCTTACAGCACCATAGCAGCCCATTGTCTTTCTCATTGTTGTTGTTTTTAAGTGCTATAGAGTCAGTTCCGATTTATAGCATCCCTGTATAGGCTTTCTGAGAATTAACTGGTGGGTTTGAACTGCTGACCTTGTGGCTCACAGTCCAGTGCTGATCCTACAGTGTCACACCAGGAGTTCATTGTCCTTCTTTCTAGAATGAGGCCTTTTATACTTTTAAAGTGCACTTGACCCAAGCCATGCTATTTTCAATAGCCTCATATACAGGAAAACATTGAACAATGAATAAGGAAGACCTTAGAAGAATCGATGCATTCGAGTTATGGTGTTGGAGGAGAATATTAAAGGTACCAAGGACTGCCAGAAGAACAAACCAATCTGTGCTGGAAGCCAAGATGAAGCCAAGATGGTCAGACTTCATCTCTCATACTTCAGACATATTATCAGGAAGGACCAGTCCCTGGAGAAGGACATCATGCTTGGTAAAGTGGAGTGTCAGGGGAAAAGAGGAAGACCCTCAATAGGATGGGCTGACACAGTGGCAGCAGCAGTGGGCTCAAGCATAGCAGCAGTTGTGAGGATGGTTTGGACTGGGCGTTGTTTCATCCTGTTGTGTATAGATAGGATCACCATGGATTAGTACTGATTAGACAGCACCTAACAAAAACAAACTTTAACAAAACCACCCTGTGATTTTCTTAAGTTCAAAAATCAGAAATATTTGACAAAGAAGAATCATTGAGTTTAGCTCAAATTGACAGAGAATGAAAAGTACAAGGAAAAAGGGGAAATGCCAAACAACTGTTTTGACATTTAATCCCACACTGAACAGTGGCAACATACAACTAAGATGTTATAAAAAGATAAAATCAAACCTGGGTATATAAAACTCACACTATTATTTCTTTACATAAAAAATTACTATAGCATAGTTTATCTCTTAATTGGTATCTGAATGACAAAGCTTAGAAAAGAAAAATATGTCCTTCAATTTAAAAGGAATAAATTTATCTTCTACTCAAGGATACTGCTGTAAGATAATAGTACAAAGAGAAACTCATTTGTGAAAGGAACAGCTGTAATACAGAGAATAGTTCTGTATTGTGGAGGGTGGACATTGATAGACAGGTCTCTGGGCTTGAATTTGAAAGATTGTATTCTACTTGGTGTCCTGGTGTAGTGATATGGGTTAATGTGCTAGACTGCAAAGTCTCTTTGAACTGCAAGTTCACAAGTTCAAGCTCACCAGCTGTTCCTCAGAAACCCTATACAGGGCACTTAGCAATACCAACAACAACATTCTACTTACACATCAACAATTATTTTATTTTGTGACCTTTAGTAAGCTGATTAATCTCACTGTCTCATACTTCTTTATAAGCATGAGTTTACTATTATTTGTTTCTCCATTCTGAATATTTTTTGGAAACTCTTTAGAAGAATAATGGTATATTAATTTCATTTTTAAAAATATTTTCACACCTTCTCTATGGAATTCTTGTGTAAATATATGAAGTCAGCTCTCATCGAAAGATCTACACTAATATTTTGTGATTATCATAGATGACAAAAGCTGATGTTCACCTTAGCACTTGTATAACTAATAATAGGATCAGACACGAATGGTCTATACAGTAATTTTTCTCATTAAATTAAACAGCTCATTTCCCAAATTTTATGCTTCATAGACATTGCTTTTCTGCTTAATCAATTTGGTTATCAGCTGAGCAATTAACTTGCCTATGGATATTCTTCTGTGTGTTGATCTATCATAAGCATTAGGTTTCCTGCTGATAGATTAAATATTATAAATTAAATATAGATAGTTCTGCAATTATGTTTCCTCATAAGATATGAATAATACAGGTAACTTGACCACTTGAGAATTTGGAGAACTTTCTATAAGTGCTATTTAAAGTTTTCTTTCCCTTTTCTAGAGAACAAAACTTTACCTAGTTAAGATTAGAAAAGATATCAGTCTTAGACTATTCACAACATTAAATATTATAAAATGTTTTATTTAAGAAAAAAAAAAAAGTAATTTGAGAGTAAAAGTATTATTTCCACAATGTAGAGGAAAATTTTATTTTTGTAACAGGCCCAACACTCCCTCATACTGAGGGATACTTGGCCCAGGAATGTGTTTTTGGCTTACCAGACTCTTTTACAACTAAATTTGTTTTGCAAAAGACAGGAAAATTGGTTTTCATCCTGGCAGATCCTAACCCTAAATCTCAACCTTGTATTGAAAATGTCTCATATTAAAGTATTCCCCTGATGATCTCAAGAGAGCAACTGACTGGAGAGTCAAGTACTCACCAAGTAAACTGGAAACTGCATTCTAAAGAAAACTCTAGCAAGACCTTACCAAGAGACTAATTTAATTTGGGACCTGGTGTTTCTCCTTGCCCTGCTCAGAATCAGAGTTGCTCCTAGAAGCAGGCACAAACTGAACCCCTATGAATTGACAAAAAGCCTCTTTCCCTACCATGGATATAACTGAGGTTCACAATGTGAGTGATGTGAGACCTTGGTCCCACCTTACAGGCTATTATTCAATTTGTTTGTTTCCTATTGTCTTTCTCCTCAGATACCTCTCGCCACAGGTACTCCCTGGAAGTTTTATACTATTTTAGGTACTAAAGGATCAACAACCACAAGAAGAATACAAAGTGGACTTTTTCACTTGTATCTCCACAAGTTGGCCTGGGTATAAAATTATTAAGAGATAATGTAGCCTGCTTATCATATTTTACCTGTTTTCATGCTTTTTTCCTCTTTATAAAAGCCCACCTAGGAGAGGGGTACCCCACTTGTCCTGCATGCTGAGTGGTCTCAACCTCCAAACTGGAGGTGTCCCATGCCTTCCATGTGTGGTATCAACCTTTACCCTAGTGGGGCCCATTAAATGAATAAAACAAGGCCTAGAAACTAAGGGCTCTGCTGTAAATGTCATTTGAGATTTCAAGTCTTGCAGACTAGTAAGAAGAATTCTATGACTGATACCACCCAACCCAATTATAAAGATTTCTCCATTTCCATTCAAGAAATGTCCTCCACAAATGCTGTGGCTTATTATTGTTTCATTTAAAAGACAACCTAAAATCAGAATAGAGAGATCACTTAGGGAAAGGAAATTCAAATTTTTATTGTTGGAATGCAAGGGCTCTCACGTGTTCCAGATGGATGGGGCTGGTACTCTAATGTAGTAGCTGCTATATCCGAAGACACAGCAAATGTAGGGAAGTTAAGTTGTTGCTGAGTGTGTCATCTCCTACACCAGTCAAGGATGTCTCTAAACGTAATGACTGCCCCAATGTTTGACTTCCTTACCAACTCAAATCCACACTTCAATGCCCAAATATAGGACAAAACAGATACTAGTGATGTCACATGAAGGCGGTAGAAGAAGGCTATACCCTAGGTTAGAAGAAAGAGGGTTTGGGTGGTGATTCCTCTGAGCTACTATCCTGGGACTGAGGTTCTAGCAAATGGAAATGGACATATGTAATTTGTCTGACACTATTCATCTCCTGGCTTGAACAGGAAAAAATAAAGTTTTGAGTGATCAACAGATCTTGAATTCACAAGCTGAAGTTTTTTTTTTTTTAAGTAATTGCATTGCTTTGGGCTTTCTCCTTGCTGAATTTGCAGAGGTACTGTTATTAACAAGATTTGCTATGCCTTGATTAATACCACAGGGAAGGTTGAATTTGGAATTTGTGCCATCCTTAAGGCAGTGGAGAAGATGCATCGTAATCCCCATAAGGCAGGGACCTGAGCCTGGTTCACCAATCTCTTCCCCAGCTTGAGCTCTTGGCTTACTCCCTAATTACTATAGTAAATTGTAATACTGCTGATCTGTCTATTTGTCCCGTTTAGCAAAAGTAGTGGCTCAGAGAGCCGCTAGTGCTGTTAGGATGGACGAGGTCTTTGCATTGCTGGAACATGCTCCCTCTGCCGTAAGAATGGGAGATGTCTGCAGCTAATCCAGCAAGACGTCTGGTTTTCCGTAACCGGGGCCCTCCCCCTGCTGATGTCAGACTACTTTGAAGTTTCTCATCCCATGATGCCTCTGTTCAGCAGGAAAAAGCAAGATAGAAGTAATGCCCCATTTCCCAAGATTGAGATACAAACAAAAGTGGGGAGGAGACACCATGACACTTAGGATCAGGGGCACTGAAAAGGTTTCAGCTTAGCCTAAAGTAAAATAGAACCCAAATGGTCATCTTAGAACAGTGTCTGTTGCTAAAATTTAACTCCTTCCCTAGCAAGATTCCATAATTAATCACTCCTTTTCAATCTCCAAAACAGAATGTTGGGCTCAAACAAGGGAGACAACGTTCTTCATGAGAAGAAATGTGAAATCAGAAATCAAAACAGTCACCATTTTCTGGACGCAGCCACCCTAACTACTGGAATAGAAAACAACACAGCAGTGCCTGACCACAAGTTCTGTGAGTTTCTTCTCACACTTAAAAAATCTAGGCTGCCCTCCAGTATCTAGAGACGTATCTGGTAGTTTCCTGCTCCCCTATCCTTCTGTATTGATACACAATAAATGTTTATTCTTTTCTTTGAACACTGTCTCTGAGTATTGGCTATGTTAGTATCAGGTGACTAACATTTGGCTGTTACAGTAGAACACAGCAGATGTGCAAAAATTGACACCAAATGAGTCCCATTATGTCTCGGTTTATTTTCTGTAAAATGAAGATAATGATAATAATACCCAGTTTCCAAAGTGGTAATTGTTCGATACATTTTTATTCTTTTTTATTTAATCTAAGTCTTAATGTTCCAAACTTCTTATAAGTTGAGAAACAAAAAACCAAACCCATTGCAATTGAGTCCTTTACAGGGTTTCTGAGGCTGTAAGTCTTTTTAGAAGCAGAAAATCTCATCTTTCTCCCAGAAATAGCTGGTGGGTTTAAACTGCTGCCCAATACTTATCCTATAGCACCACCAAAATTTATTTTAGAAGTGAAAAGCAATTCACAAATGCAGTCCAAAAGGACTGTATCAGGAATCAGATGGTTGGTTATCACAGCATTTGAGTACATGAAGAGAAAAGAGTTTATTGACTTTTTACTTTAAGAAACATAGCAGGCAAAGGAACTCTTTCTTCTCTTGAATGCCAACTATAATAGCATTTATTAGAGGACTTCTAAAGAGATTCAGTGATATATATAAAGTCTCATCATAACAGGATTGGGCAATATTAATATTATTTTATCATCATCACCATTAAATTATTATTAATATTATTACATAATATATTATAAAGAAGCCCTATTGGAACAAATGGTTAAGCACTTTGTTCTGAACCAAAATGCTGGTGATTCAATCCCACCCAACAAATCTTGCAGGAAAAAGACCTGGGGATCTGCTTCTGCAATGATTACAGTCAAGAAAATCCTATGGGGTAGTTCAACTTTGTCACAAGTAGTTGCTATGCATTGGAATCAACTCCACAGTAATTGATAATGACAACACATTATAGGGTTAATTGATGATTCAATGAGATAATATCCAGAAATCTTTTAGTTTAGTTCCAGGTAACAATAATAATTAAAATGATGATATTAATTTGCTTCTGATATATGTATAGTACCAGAAAAATAGTGTTTACACCATCTACTGGTTCCTCTAAGTTTAACTCTTTTTCTGTTTTGTTTTGTTTTTATTGTGAATTGAATGATAGTTTACATGGGAGACCATCAGCCTTACACTCATCCCATCGTACTTCGTCTCATTGCAATGACTACAATCCCCTCGATGCATCATCATTCAACAGCGTTTGCTTCCATTCCCTCTGTGTTTTGTTTTTGTTTTGTTTTAGGATGTATACTGAAGCACTCAGAAATATACAGCCATTCAAACAAACAAAGGGCATACCCTGCAAGTGTGACCCCCCCAGCCACCAGCACACAGCCACTCTCCCTCCCCGAGTCTAGAGTCCCCAGCTACTCCATCTCTTCATGTCATCCTCCATGCCTCTATCTCTGATGTCACTTCTACTCTGGATTGGGTCCCACACTCCACTCATCTCCCTTGATGGCCCCAGGGTCCTCTGCTCCTAGACTGCAAGATTAATCACTCCCCTCCTTTTGTTACAAAACATCTACCTTTACATTTGCAACATTCACAATCAGTCTTGACAGCAATTACTCACTATTGAACCACAGGAGTCCTATCCCCATCTCCTTTCACCAGCCCCGTCCAGACAGGTTGGAAACCACTCAGTGGTGATTCTTCCTTCCTCTGCACCCTCTGAAACTAGGCCTCTTGAAAGCTTGTAAGCCAGTCACTTCATGCCTTTGTAGGGCCCCCCTGACCCATTATGGATAGCCAATCTAAGTTTAACTCTTAAGGTAGTCATTTGCTACTGATTGATCTCAAAACACCTATTTCATTCTTTATATTGCAATACCTGATAATTATGCTGTTATTGTTGTTGTTAAGTGTCGTTGAGTTGGTTCCAACCTATAGTGACCCTGTATAAGGTATCCAAGTAGCAGCTGGTGAGCTTGAACCACTAACCTTGAGGTTCAAACTGACATTGCAGTCCAGCTCATTAGCACACTCTGCCATACCAGGACTCCATTATGCTTTAAGAAAGAATAATTATTATGTTTATGTAACATTTAGTAAAGTAGTTCCCCAAAAGCCCCCAATTAGGAGGCCATTTGGAGCTCATATGAATATGGAGTCCTGGTGTGGTACTGTGGGATAAAGCACTGGACCTCAAGGTCAGTTTTGAACGACAAAGTTGGCAGTTCAGACTCACTAGCCACTCCTTGGAAACCCTGCACAGGGTGGCTCTGAGTCAGAACTACCTGTATAGCACTTAACAACAACATACAGATATTGTATTTAGATATCTACATCTGAAAATTGAATTTTCAAGTGAAATTGTATTTTTACTTCCCAAGTAGCATTAGTAATAGCCTCCACAATTCAAATAGAATATGTACTATTTTTTTGCTGTAGCAGCTATGCTGGACCTCTGGTTTCCTACTATATATTTCTTTATACAGATCCTCTGAGGACAGTCCGGGATCAAGATGTGCTGGAAAGGTTTCATCTCTGGCAAGGTTTATTTCCCAAATCCCAGTGAAGTAGCATAGCTGAAAACCCACTTTCAAGGTACTCCAAATAAACTCCTGGAAAGTGAGTTTTACCATAGGCATGCCTAGGATGAAAAAACGCCCCTGGAGCAGCTTTGGGGGTACACATCCAAATTATTTAATGTCTTTTCTAGACATAATCTTTGTAAACTCCCACAAAACTACTTTTTGCTCATGGTGTCTGGGTAAGAAAAGTTGGAAAAGATGCTGGTGGATTATATGACTCAGTTGTGAGTGATTGTTAATAGAGCAGCAACTCTTAAAGAACCTTGTAACATTACCAAGCAGGGCAAAGGCCAGGCCAAGGGACTGAGGGCAGTGAGAAGGCTGCCTGCAGGCACAACTGACAGGCTGTCCTGACTGAAAGTATAGTGCACTGAGCATTTCCAACTCTGAGTTGTGACCTATTAACTTCCTTAATAAACTCCATAACCGTGAAAAACTTGTCTGAGTTCCGTGTGTACACCTCAATGATTTAGCAAACCCAACTGAATAGAGAAAGCTGTTGGAGGGATGGTTGTTGCCATTTTTTTTTTTTTTTTCCAGAGACCCATGTACAACTGAACAAAGTAATGCCTGGTCCTGCATCATGTTCATGATAGTTGGCATGTTCAAGCCCATTGTGAGTTCTGTGTATTTTGAGTGACTTCCAATCTACAGGGTTTATCTTGTGTAGTGGTATAGTGCTGCAATTCATTAGGTTTTCATAGGCTGATTTTTGTATCTGAAATGCTATTACTGATTCGTTTACTCCAGAAAATAGCTTTTGGTGTCTTCTTTTCTATTTTTCCCACCACCATGTTCCCAATGTTTTATACAGTATTTAACATAATAAAGATAAGTCAATCATATTCATTGACTTAAGGTTTCAAGGAATAATTTCCAACGTTACCACAGTTTCAAAGTTTTGTGTCTTAGGGTAGCTACTTAATCTCTCTGAAGTTGTTTTTCCATTTGACAAAAAAAAAAAAAAAAAAATTATAATAATGACCTCTTGTGACAATGGTGAGCATTACAAGAAATTAAATGAAGTAATTTGTATTGTAGAATCTGCCTTTTGGTAGGCTCTCAATAAAAATTTGCCTCTGTTGTTACATTAGTGATCTATTTTATAAAACAATCTAGTGAGTTAAACCATAATATTTTATTAAACACACACACATATTTATGCATACATTGTCCAAATAAAAAATTAAAATAGAAGTCAAGTTAGCTATCAACAATTATATAGTCGAAAAGTGGTCATATCTTGACTTTGGGCACACATATTTTGTATTGAATTCCATAACTTGCTTGCTAAGGTGTTGTGATTGTTAGGTGCCATTGAGTCAGTTGCAACTCAGAGTGATCTTATGCACAACAGAACAAAATGCTGGCTGGCCCTGAGCCATCCTCACAATGGTTGTTATGTGTCTATAGACTGTACTTATCCACAAACTGTAAAATGCAGTAGATAACACAAATGACTGTGGAAGTCTGCTACATTCACCAGTTCATTTCACTTTGAACAGCCAATAGTCATTAGACAGACTGGATTTAAAGCAATGACCTTGAAACCAAAGGACTGTGTAACCTCTTACAGATCTCTTGAGCCATCCATCCAGCCAACACTTTTAAGCATTCTTTTTATTTAAAGTTACTATGGCATAAAATAACCTTTTGGGGAATTGTAGAGGCAAATAATATCTAGAGTATATAAACTGTAAAACTTTATATTTCAGTGGAATTGCTAGAAGAAACTTAAGTTTCACTGCTAACTTAGTTAAATCCAATTATGTATATTTTTTTTCCCATCCAGGGGATCAGAGATACAAGTTGTATAGAGAAAATGGTTTGCTTGCATTTTTCAGGCAACTAAAATGTTTCTCTTTCTGTTGTCTGTTGTGACCTTTCTCCCTATTTTCAGTGCTACACAGATTATCAAATTTTATTATCAATTAATATGTAAGTAATTGTATGAGGAAGATAATGATACTGTGGCTCTCCCTCTCTTTCTCAGGCAACTCTGCAGATAAATTATAAACGATCGATTCCTGTTGAAGTGAATAGATGGCCTAGTTTGCTGCAATATTCAAGTTTTTCCCCCCTCAGTCAATTCCCAGTGTCCCAGTGATTTATCTACTTCACTAAATTTGGTGTTCATGATCTTTTCACCAGTGGCATAGAATTTTAATTAGCTTTTGTGAAAATGTATAAGGATGCTTTCTAAACTAGTAATGGAGTAAAATTACTTTTTTTCTACCTGTACTTGTCAAGATTTCTGCAAGCTAGTAGAAGCTAAAAGCCATTAATAGTTTGTACATCTTTAACTAAAGATATATGGGTTTCAATGTGTGATAGTCCTTTGGTTATATCCTGGAACATCGTAAATTCTATTAGCTCCTCAGTGTAATACAATGTGTCCAGGTACAAAATGAATGCCTATAATTGTTAGGTGACATCAAGTTGGTACCGACCCATAGCAACCTTATGCACAGAAGAATGAATGTCTACTTATTATTATTTTACCTATTTAACTTATAAGAATTTTAAGCTTAAAGAAAACTTGCAATGAGTAGTCTTTGTGCAGATTCATCAATTTTTAACATTGTCCTTCATTCTCCCTTTTTCTAAAATCACATAATAGTTAACCAAACCCCTAATTCTTCAATTTTCAATTCATAAGGAAAATGTATTTAATTATATATCTACAACATGGATATCAAATTAAAAATATTTTATATTCATAAACTATTTGTACCTTTCATTGAATATCCCAATTTCATCATTTTTTACACCTATTTATTTTCCAGTACAAGATCTAGCCTAGCATCACAAATTGCATTTAGCTCTCAAGTATGTTTAGTTTCCTTTAATCGTGGGCAATTCCTCATTTTTTCATTATTTTCCATGCCATGGACATTTTTTAAAGAATACAAACAGTAATTTTAAAGAATGCATCTTAATTTGGGCATCTCTGATATTTCCTTGTGAATAGGTTCAAGTTATGTGTTTTAAGTTTGGGTACTATATAAGTGAATCTAGTGTTCTTTTCAGAGTATCACATCTGTAGGCATATGATAAAATTTTATTGGTGATATTAATTTTGATAACTAGCTATACTAATTATCTACCAATGCATAACAATAAAGTGACAATGTTACCAGCTTAAAATCACACACATTTATTTCATGACATTTTCTGTGGATCAGGAGTCTAAGTCTGGTTCAACTTAGTCCTCTGCTTCAAGAACTCACATAGCTCCAATTAAAGTCAACTGAGGCTGCAGCATCATCCCCAGGTGTGATTGGAGAAGAAACGGCCTTAAAGCTCACAGGGTTGTTAACAGAATTCAGTTTCTTGCAAGATATAGAATGGTGGTGGCAGTACTTGTGTGTCACCAAATCACTTCTGACTCATAATAACCTGGTAAAGAGTTTCCAAGGCTGTAAACCATTACAGGAGTAGAAAAATGAGGCTTTCATGGAGTGAATGGTAGATTTTTAACTACTGACTTTGCGGTTAGAAGCTCAGCTGATAATCCACTATACCACTAAAGCTACACTTATGGATGTTGTTGTTGTTGTTATGTGCCATGGAGTCGGTTCTGACTCATAGCAACCCTGTATGGGGATTCCGAGGCTGTAAATCTTTATAGCAACCCTGTACGGGGATTCCGAGGCTGTAAATCTTTACCGGAGCAGAAAGCCTCATCTTTCTACCATGTAACAGCTGGTTGTTTTGAACTAGAACTTCAATTCCTCTTGTTTGATATTGCTATATATATATACATATAAATATATATATAAAGATGAAGGGAAGAAGATGAGGATTTCTGCTCCCATAAAGATTTATAGCCTTGGAAACCCTACAGTGGGTCATTATTAGTTGGAACTAACTCAACAGCACACAACCACCACCACCATCATTGTAGATAGAGATTGAGAGACTGAGATAGAGAGAGAGAGCTATACCGGGAGAGAGACAGATATACACAGCTAAACATACACACAAGGAGGGTTCAAAAAGTCAATGGAAAATTCCATTATCTTTTATTTTCCACGAACTTTATGTGCATAGAAAATTCATGGAAGCTTGAGTACATATATTGCTATGTTCTCAAGCACACAATACATTTATAAAAATTAAACACAGAGTTTTTGGCAAAAAGAAAAGAAATCAATAAATTCTATAAATTAGAATAATTATAAGCAACATTCTTTGCTCCTTAGGTAATAAATTATCGGTGAAAACTAAATTTCAAAATGCAGAATGATTTTTCAACATCTAAATTAACACAAAAACAAGAAGCAAAATGTTTTATTGAAAAACAGTACAAGATTGACTAATAAATACAGGATAGTGATGAAAGAAAATTAGTTTGAAAAGCAATGCATTAAATTTGATTCTGGTTAGAATAACCCTAAAATAAAACTGTAGGATAGGGTAGGGGGTTGCTGAGGAATAAAATAATTAAATTTAAATAATCTCAAATAGCATGTCCCCGACCACATATTATTTGTTAATAACTAAGAAAAAATAAAATCTAAGCTATGGGTGAACTAGAAGACATCATAACCAAGTGTGGTAGGCAGACTCATATTGCCCCCAATTATACCTGTCTCATATGTGGTATTCATGCCATGTGTAACTCCTTTTCTTTGAACATGTGCAGGAGATATGACTTATTTCTAATGAACAGAATACTACATAGATAATTGGAAGCTATTTGCAAGATTACATTATGTAAGATTGCAATCGCCTTGCTAGAAGACTCCCTTGATGGCTTTGATGAAGCAGGCTATTATATAGTGAACTGCCCTATTGAGATTTGTACTTCTTATATTCTGCATTCTGATTATTAATGGGTGTTTGTAGCTATTTCTTCTTTTGAGTTTTGCCCTATTAGCAAACGAAGGTCCCATAAACTTTGCTCCATCTTCATCATTAATGTCATCTCTACTTTGAGGAGGTAGTTCTCCCCCAGTCCTATCTTGAGTGCTTTCCAACCTAAGGGACTCATCTTCTGACATTATCTCAGACAATTTACTGTGCCTTTTGTAGTTTCCAGTGGTTAATCCTTCAGAAGTGATACAGCTCTCCTTCTGGAAGCTCTGTTCAAACATGTCCACCACGGGTGACCTTTCTTATACTTATAAAAGAAAACATTGGCATAGCTTCCAGCATCACAGAAACATACAATCTACCATTGTATGACAAACTGATTGACCCATCAGTCATTAAAGTCAAAGATGATGGAACAGAAGAATTTTGCCAGCTTCATAAGGATGGCATTGATCAAACATGTAATCAAGATCCATTAATAATTACTGGTGATTGGAATGCATAAGTTAGATACCAAGAGAAAGGATTAGTAGTTGGAAAACATGGTCTTGGTGATAGAAGCAATACTGAAGATTGCATGATAGAATTTTACAAGACCAAAGACCTATTCATTACAAATATACAATATTTCAATAACATAAATGGTGATTATATACATGGACCTCACTAAATGGAATATACAGAGATAAAATTGACTACATCTGTGGGCAGAGACAATGGAGAAACTCAATATCATTAATGAAAACAAGACCTGTGGCTGACTGTGGAATAGACCATCAATTACACATACACAACTTCAGGCTTAAGCTGAAGAAAATGAAAACAAGTTCATGAAAGCCAAACAATAACCTTAAGTAAGTTCAACCTGAATTTAGAAACCATCTCAAGCACAGATAGGAGACAGTGAAAATTAATGAAAGAAGATGAGAAGAGTTTGGGAATGACATCAAGAACATCACATGAGGAAAGCAAAAGGTCATCAAAAAGGTCATTAAATGCAGAAAGAAAGAAAAGACCAAAATAGATGTCAGAAGAGATTTTGAAACTTGCTCGTGAGCATAAAGAAGCTAAAATGATTGGAAGAAATAATTAAATCAAAGAGCTGAATAGAAAATGCCAAAGGGTAGTTTGGAAAGACAAAGTAAAGTATTATAATGATATGTGAAAACATTTGGAGTCAGAAAACCCAAAGGGAAAAATAATCGGTACATTTCTCAAGCTGAAAGAACTGAAGAAAAACTTACAAGCTTCAACTTCCAATATTGAAGGATTCTATGGGCAAAATATTGAATGACACAGGAAGCATCAAAAGAAAATGGAAGGAATATAGAGTAACTGCATCAAAAATAATTGGTCAATGTTCAACTATTTCAAGAAGTAGCATATGATCAAGAACCAATGGTATTGAAGGGAGAACTTTAAGTTGCAATGAAGGCACAGGGAAAAAAAAAAAAGTTTCCAGGTTTGACAGAATACCAATTGAAACCTTGCAACAAACTGATGCAAAACACTCACTGTCTATGGGAAGATATTTGGGATACAACTGCCTGGTCAACCGATTGGAAGAGATCCGTATTTGTGCCAATTCCTAAGAAAGATGATCCAAAAGAATGAGAAAATGATTGAATGATATTATTAATGTCCCATGCAGTAAAATTTTGCTGGAGATAATTCAAAAACAGTTGCAGCAGTACATGGACTGAAAGTGGCCAGAAATTCAAGCCAGATTTATAAGTGGACTTTGAACAAGTGCTATCATTTCTGACTTAAGAAGCATAATGCCTGAAAGCAGAAAATACCAGAAGGATGTTTGCATTTTATTTATTATGCAAAGTTATTTGACTATGTGGATCATAACAAACTATGGATAACTTTATAAAGAATGGGTATTACAGAATACTCAATTGTGCTCGTGAGGAACTGTACATATGACAATAGGCAGTTGTTAGAATGGAAAAAGGGGATACTAAATGGTTCAAAATCAAGAAAGTTATGGGTCAAGAAAGTTGTATCCTTTCACCATGCTTATTCAATCTATATGCAGAGCAAATAATATGAGAAACTGGACTATATGAAGAAGAATATGTGTTCAGGTTTGGAGGAAGACTCATTAACACCCTGTGATAAGCAGGTAACACAACCTTGCTTGCTGGAAGCAAAGATGACTTGAAATAGTCTTTGATGAAGATCAAAGATTACAGCCTTCAGTGTGGATGGCACCTCAATGCAAAGAAAATGAAAATCCTCACAAATGGACCAATAAATTCCATGATAAACAGAGAAAAGATTGAAGCTGTTAATTTTAACTTGGATCCACAAACAACACTCATGGAAGCTGCGGTCAAGAAACCAAATGACACATTGCATTAGGCAAATCTGATGCAAAAGACCTCTTTAAACTGTTAAAGAGCAAAGATGTCACTTTGAGAACTACAGTAAGCTTGACCCAAATTATAGTATTTCCAATTGCTTCATATGCATCTGAAAGTTGGACACTGAATTAATAAGGAAAACCTTACAAAGATCAATACACTTGAATAATGATGCTGGCAAAAAAATATTAAAAATGCCATGGGCTACCAGAAGAGCAAGCAAATCTATCATAGAAATACAGCCAGGATTCCCCTTAGAAGTGAGCATGATGGGTCTTTATCTCTTGTACTTTGGACATGATGTGAGGAAGGACCAATTCCTGGAGAAGAATATCATGCTTGGCAACATGGAGAGTAAGAGAAAAACAGGACGACCCTCAGTGAGGTGGATTGACACTGTGGCAGCAATAATGGGCTCAAACATAACAATGATAGTGTGGATGGCACAGAACCGGATAGTGTTTCATTCTGTTGTGCATAAAGTGGCTATGAGTGAGAACAGACTTAATGGCACCTGGTAAGAACAATTATAGATGTTGTTTCTGTGGGTGATTTTATCTGAGTTTTGTCTATGTCCTCTACTTTTCTCTCTTCTTTGCATTCACATCCTTGCAGTGGTAGTAGATGCTTTGTTGAAATGTGATATTTATTTCTCTGTAAATAATGTAAATTGTGATAACCTCTGTCTCATAGAATTGCTGAGGTGTGAAACAAGCTTTTTAAAAATTCGTATTTCTTTTGTTGCTATTACTTTATAAAACCATGTTGTTAGGTGTCATCAAGTTAGTACCAACTTATAGTGTCCCTATGCACCACAGAACGAAACATTACCTGGACCTATGCCAACCTCACAGAGTACCTTATAAAATATATAAAAACAACTTATGTGTTGATGTCATGCTTACCTACGAGGATATACAGAAAATGTCTACTTTCCTAGGAACAACACACAAACATGATCCAGCAGCACTGAATGGTTGGGTAATAGTATAGCTATGAAAAATCTAGACTACCATGATGGATGATAGTTCAATATATAATGTTCTTACTAAGTGTAGTGGTTACGAATTGGGCTGCGAATCTCATGGTCAGCAGTTCGAAACTACCAGCTGTTCCGTGGGAGAAAGATGAGGCTTTCTGCTCCCGTAAAAATTTACAGCTTCGGAAACCCTGTACAGGATTACGATGAATTGGAACTGACTCCACCGCACATAAAAACAACAACAACAACAACAACAACTGGTACTATAGTGGGTACAAATTGGGCTGCGAATCTCATGGTCAGCAGTTCGAAACTACCAGCTGTTCCGTGGGAGAAAGATGAGGCTTTCTGCTCCCGTAAAGATTTACAGCTTCGGAAACCCTGTACAGGGTCGCTATGAGTCGGAACCGACTCCACGGCACATAACAACAACAACTAATTTCATTAGAATGACCCTTTTTTTTTTCTGTTTTAGTTTACAGTGTTCTAATTTAAAAATCAAGTATTTTTTATTTTAAAGATGACAAAACTAAAGTTTCCATGGTATTTGGCAGCACTGATACTTAGCTTTGTTTTTCTACAAAGCATATGCTCTTTTCACAACATTTTAATGCATAGTCTTTGTTCTGCTATGTGTATGTCTTGAACAATCTCAAATCATTTAAGCATTCCAGATATCTTAAAATAAAAGTTAAATTATAGATAATAAATCCTACCTCTCTGTGTTGTTGAAAGGATTGTTGCTATTGTTTGTAAGTACCATCAAATGATCTCTACCCATAGCAACCTTAGCGTATTTGATCTGAGGCTGTCTACCTGTAAGGAAGAAGCTCTGGTAGCATAGTGGTTAAGAATCAGGCTGTTAATCTCATGGCCAGCAGTTCGAAAGTACCAGATGTTCTGCGGAAGAAAGATGAGGCTTTCTGCTCCAGTAAAGATTTACAGCCTCAGAAACCCTGTATAGGGTCGCTATGAGTCGGAACCGACTCCACGGCACGTTACAACAACAACAACAACATACCTGTAAGGGGACTTCTGGTGTGGCATTGTAGGACCAACACTGTACTTCAAACCACAAGGTTCAAACCCACCAGCTGCTCCTTGGCAATCCTATATAGGGTCACGATGAGTCAGAAGGCGCATTAGCCCACAGCCCCACACCAGGAATCCAAAACCGTTTGAACTGCAAAATCAGCAGTTCAAGCTCATCAGGTGCTCCTCAGGAACCCTATACAGGGTCGCTATGGGTCGGAATCGACTCGACGGCAATTCACACCACCAACAATGAGTCAGAACTGACTCAAAAGTACTTACAACAACATACCTCATCTTTCTCCTATGTAACAGATGGGTCTGAACTACTCATCTTGTGGATAGCAGACCAGTTGAAAGGATTGCATTCCTGTAAATTGCTTAAATACTTTTTCCCCAATAAACTGTAAATTGTAGCAGCTTCCTATTATTTAGCTGCTGGATGTAAACTAGAACATGGTGATCTCTGCCTTGTACTCAACATTAGGATGAAGTGAACATTAGGATGAGCATTGCCTATGCTTGAGCTCAGTGTAAGGGTTTGGGCAAAGGGTACCTCTCAGAATCAAAGGATTAAAACAAATAATCTAAGTGAAAAGGTGAACTTGAGAGATGTCATTAAAACATGAAACCTTGGAAAACTAAGGAGAAATAAGAGAATCATAAGCATCAGGCAGAAGGTAGACTCTTATTGCGTCTGCCTTTATGGGACATCTGAGTATGTAGTAAAAACATTCAGGAGCTCTAGTAGCATAGTGGATTATGAACTGAGCTGCTAACCAAAAAGGTTAGCAGTTCTAGTCTACCAGCTGCTCCATAAAGATTTACAGCCTCAAAAACCCTATACAGGGTGGCTATGAGTCAGAACTGACTCCACAGTACACACCCAACAACAACCAGCTGGATATAATATTGCTTTGTGGCTGAGAATTTTCACTCCTCTGTTTCAATTGAATCTGTTGTACTGTATTGCTTCAGCTAAGAGACATTAATATGATTCTGTATTTCCATTTAACATATTCACTGTTATAAAAAAGTCAAGACCTCATGTGTACAACATGTTCAAAAATCCATGAACAACGTTTTGAATAATTTGACTTGTACTCTCTTTAGATTATTTGGTTTAAAT
>NW_006408587.1:11812897-11825308 GCF_000296735.1 Chrysochloris asiatica
AATAGGTATTTGTAGAGATTCAATTTTTAAATCATGTGGCAAATTTTTAAAAGAAAAACGTCGATAGAGGACTTACAGGAAAATGAAGATTCATAAAAATTCAATTTAATGGACTACTCAATTCTTACGTTAATAAGTGTAGTGACTTTTTAAATACACATTATGTTTGTTCCTAACCTTACCATTTTGATACTCTAATTAAATGAATTATATGTATAGCTAGATACCATCTGCCAATTCCTGATGTTGATTCACAATTTATTAGCATTTCTTGAATAAAATCCAGAGACAGCTGTAGTAGAAAGAGTGCTAAAGTCAAGTCAGCAAAACTCGGTTTATGTACTGACACTGTGCCTCTTTTCTGAATGAAACAGAACGGTTCAGAAAATCTCCTGAACTTTACCTTGTTGTTGTAAAGTGCCGTCGAGTTGATTCTGACCCATAACAACCCTGTACAGGGTTTCCAAGAAGCAGCTGGTGAGCTTGAACCACCGACCTTGCAGTTCAATGACTTTGCAGTCCGACATATTAGCCCACAGCGCCACACCAGGACTCCTTACTCTTTTCAGTATAAGGATGTAACATGAATCCCAAGCTATTGTTGTGAGAGTAAAAAAAAAATTACCTTTTATGGACTCCACCATAAAACGTAGGTTTAATAAATGTTTTTGAATATGCATATGTTATTCATTTGAGTATGAATATTCATTGGACGTTTAGCAAAAAAAGAAAAGCTACACATATTGACTTTATATTTCTACTATATTATTTTAATTAGCACTGGCCGCACACTGGTTAAGTGCTTGGGTGGTAACTGAAAGGTCAGAAGTTCTAACCTAACATGCATTCAGTGGAGAAAAACATGAGGCATTTGGCTTTCATAGAGATTACAGGTTTGGAAACTCAAAAGAACACATTTTCCTCTGTCCATTCAGGTCACTGTGGGTTGTTTGTTGTTTTGTATTATTTAAATATCCTAAGTAGTTTTGCACTAAATTTCACACACCCAAACAAAAAACACACAGAAAAAAAATACAGAAGAAATACGATTGTAAAGCTGTGATACTTGCTTGCGTATCTTTAGTTAAATATATCCCAACAGATAAATTCTTCACTTATCAAAAGTTCCTGAGTTCATTTGCTCCATCTTCTTTGCAAAAATTCCTGTGAATAATTCGTCATAAAGAATTGAATGGTAAGGCAAATCAAGGCATCATTGTGGGAAGAAATTGTTGCTGTAGCTAAACGCTGTCACAGTAAAGAGTTTATACAAGCTCCTGAGAGAGTTAATGGGAAGGAAAGCTGACACAAACAAACAGCAAAATCACTTTAATTTGTTTTTTCCCCTCTTACTCATCACCTTGTTTACAACCATTTAAATTATTGCAGTCTGCTATATGGAGTAAAGGCCTCTGCCCTCTTTTTAGATGTATTTGTTCTCTGGCATAGGTTGTTTTTTGTTTTTTGTTTTTTTTTTCCACAGCAAGACTTTTGCTGCCTCTGCTTTCTCTGTGGCTTTCAGGTACTGTTATTTCTTAAGCCATCTTTGGCTATCTCAGAATGTGCTGGAATGCAAGTTCCAACAGCTTAAAAGAATGACTAGCCAAATCGATCGTTGCCTCCTTGACTTTATTCTGCTTGTTTGTCAGAAATATACTTTCTCTAAGAAAACTCTATTTCTAATTAATACGTTAAGCTTATTTATGCAGTCTGTTTAAGGTACTGCTTTTGACACATTGAAACAATTCATTCCATTTCATTTATTTTAAATTATGTACAGGATTTCAAATTGCAAAATAACACACTTTTTATAATTGATAATTCTCACAGGTTAAATTTTAATAAACTGTTGACATGAAGTACATTCTATATTAAGTTTATCAACAAAGCAGTCTATTTCAGTTTCTCTTTGATTTGCTTCAAAGGCTCAGATTCAAGAATGAATCAAGGAACAAGCTCTCATATTCCACAAAACGCATACACACCATCTTACCGTTATCCCAGGAGACCTCTATCTATTGCCTCACCTCAGGTCTCAGTTCTTATTTCCAAATGGTTGTAACATCCTCTACTAATTTTCTTTAGGCCCTATTCATGGTACTTAGTACAACCATTTCTTCATTTTCTGATTCTCTTATCCTGCCATCTAAATGGTGCTCAGCCTTTTCCTTCTAATCCTCTAATTCTTTGTTTTGTTGTTGTTAAGTGTGGCTCTGTGGGTTAATGTGCTGGAATGCAAGGTTAATTTATACCACAAGGGTGGCTGTTCAAGCTCACCATCCACTCCTTGGAAACCCTATACAGAGTTGCTATGAATATTAATGTACATTAGAATCTTAAAGAGTTCATAGTCATTAGATTCTTCTCTATGTCAATTTCACTAAGGTCATGTCAACTTGCCTAAGATGACGATACTTTTCTTTATGGTTTCATGGTGGTAGTTTAAACCTAATCCATTTGGCTCAACTGATACTACATTTCTGATAAGTCCCATTCTGTAGTTATAGCCTAACATTAACAAAGTGAGACAAAGAAAGAAAAAGGAGATCATGATATTTTGAATGTTGAACTAAAGCACCAGACATTACACTGGAATGTGTCATTGTCAGAGGTAGAGACACATTACAGAAACTCAGTTTGTTCTTGTTCTACCCCACTTCATATCTAGCTCTATTTCCTATCTGTTGCCCTGATGACCAACAATGACCCAAAATCTATGCACAAATGCTTAGCTGTGAAGTCACAGAGGCAGTAGCTATAAAATGGCAAGAAGCATCTAGATGACTAGAGTAGAACTGGGGATTAATCAATAGAGCTCCATCTGTGGGAGCAATTGCCAACCTATACCTCATTGGATTTTAATATATTTATGAAACAAGGATTCTATCTGCCTCCCATTTTCACATTCCCTTCCACATTCCTTTCTGTGCTTGCTTATTCCATTCTACTTATGTTATAAATATAATGGCAATTGAATAATATGTAAAAATAATCATGATCAATAGAAGAGAAACTATGGGAAACATGTATAGTTAGTTCTGACTCAGAGATCCTGTATAGTGTTTCTGAGGAATGGCTGGTGTATTTGAACCACCAACCTTGTGGTTAGCTTTCCATTGCTTACCCTATAGCACTACAATTTTAAAAACCAAACTAAATATGAAAAACCTTAATAAATAAAAGCAGAGGGAAAATGTGTATTTTATATCCGTGGTGAACACTTTTTGTTAAATTGGCTTAACTCACAATGATTCTCATTTCTGTTGTAAGTGACTTTCTGCACAGAGATGAAAACCTGTTCACCATTTTTAAATGATGTCTTCCTTCCCCCAGAATTGCTGGTTATTGCTTCACATATATAAATAGATATTTGTCAATTAACATCAATATAAATTTATCAACTAGTCTGACAGAGAAGGACAAAACATACTACTTCTCCCAGGAATCTGAAAATATAATTCAAAGCCTATTGAGAAATTGTGACTGGAGTATAAGGGAGTGAGTCAAAAATTATCTGCACTCTGACTGTAGAATTTATTTTAGTTACCTTTTAGAAAGGACAAATACATAATTTTTAGACATAATCTCCTTGCTTCTCAATACACTGTGTCCATCTGTCAACAACCTTTCACAATTCCTTATTAAAAGATGTTTCAGTCTGAGCTGTGAGCCATATATGCACCACTGTCTTCACTTCTTCATCAGAGGTAAATCTTCATCCTTGAAGGGCTGTCTTCATGGAACCGAACAGGTGAAAATCTGATGGAGCAAAATCAGGACTACAGAGAAGATTCTTTAACACCTCAAAATGAAGGTATTGCAAAGTGTCAACAGTGTGGGTAGAGGTGTGTGGACGTGCATTGTCACTGCAAGATCACAATGACCTTGGACAGCAGTCTTCTGCATTCAATCCAAAACTGAGGCTTCAGCCCTTCAGTGAGCATCTCACTGTAATGAGCACTGTGGATTGCTGAACCTTTTTCCTGATAGTGTTTCAATGCTGGCAGCTAAGAATCTCAGCAAAGTGTAAGCATCAATTTTCCAGCTGATGGTTGAGTATTTAGCTTTTTCTTGGTCAGCAATTGAGGATGTTTCCATTACATAATCTGCTATTTACTCTCCAGCTCTTAGTGATGAATCTATGTCTCATCGCCAGTAATGACTTTAATAAAGAAACTTACCTTCTGTGGAGTATCAGTCCAAATTTTGATTTCAGATGTCCGAATGCTTCTGCTTATACTTGCCCATGGGCTGTTGCAGTACTCATCACATACAAACTTTTTGAAACCTGTCTGTTATGAATTATTTCACAGGCAGAGCCATGGCTGGTTTGTAAATGGTTTACCACCTAATCCACTGTCATTTGTCTATTCAACAGAATCATTTCATGTGCATGCTCAATGTTGTCATTAGCTATGAGCATGGACAGGTATTTTAATATAGCCTGAATGCTGATAATTTTTAACTTACCCTTGTATAAAGAAAATTATTGGAAGAGCCCATATACGTCACTAAACTCCAAGAAACAGAAACTTCATCCTTAGAGATAATAAAATGCAGATCAAAATAATTTAAATGAAGTGGCTTTAATATCCAAAAAAGGATAAATTACTAAATAATTTAGTACTGGTGTGATGCCATAGGATAAGCACTCAGAGTTCAAGGTCAATGCAAACCACAAGGTCTGTGGTTCAAAGTCACCAACTGCTTCTCAGAACCCTATACAGGGTCGCTATGAGTCAGAAAAGACTTGAAGGCACATAGTAACAACATTTATAAAATAAATAACTAGGCATTTAATACAAAACACATTCTCAAAGCACAAAAAAGCAAAAAAGAGAAAAACTCTATGTAAAATCTAAATACAAAAATGAATTTTTAAATGATAAATTTAGTATTTCAAAATATAATAAAAGTCCTGATATATTATTTATTTGGAAACAGTCTTTAAATGGATAATTGAAAAGAATCACATATTTGGAAAAAGAAACTTTTATACTTAATCATATACCCATTGCCTTTAAGTCAACTCTGATTCAAAGAGAACTTGTTGTTAAGAGCTGGCAAATCAGTTTCCACTCATAGCCGCCATGTATAGGGTTTCCAAGAAGAGGGTGGGGAGTTTGAGTAGCCAACCATGCAATTCAAAAGACCTTGTGGTCCAGTGCTTATCCTACAGCACCGCACCAGGACTCCATAGACACCTTGTTATGGGGTTTTTGAGGAGTGGTTGGTGAGTTTGAACCACCTACCTTGTGATTCACATGGACCTTACAATCCAGTGCTTATCCTAAATGTCACACTGGGAATATTGAAGAATGGCAGTAGGTGATCATCAGGCTGTATAGATTAAGGTTTTCAATGAGTAATGGACAGGTTTGAAACACCAATCTTATGGCTAGCAGTCCACTGCTTATCCTATAGCATCACCCCAGGACACCTTAAGTGTGATCAGATAGATCTACTTTATGAAGATTCTGTGATTATACTTACCTTTGCCTTTCATACAAATATGTGAATTAATTAATAAATAATAAAAAATAACATTGGGTGGCTAGTATATAACTAATTAAACAATCAAAGTAGTACGTAGAAGAAAAAATACATGCATTTATGTAACAGTGCAGTGGTTGGGTATAAGTAAAACTCTTCATCTTTGTACTTACCTATCCAGCTATTATAAGCCTAGTATTTTTTCTCTATGTAAAAATCTATATACTAACTTTAAAAGGAAAAAAAAAAAAGTTTATATATTTTCTTTTTAACTTAAAAGTTAAAAATTTTCAAATGTTGAACTAGAGACAAAATTGTAACCTTTCCTAATCTTGTTAATGTTTGTGACAATCTTTGTAAATTTCACGCTTTTCTAATTGTTTTCACACATAGAGTTGCTTTTCAAATATGCAGCATTACTGGGAATTATTTGATAAGGTTTATTTTATTAACCAAGCTTGAATTTAACCTTTACTGAGATATAAAAACTGAAAAGTTCTGTCTTTGTTGTTTTGACATGCAATTTATAATTCTGAGATCAATACCCATCAAAATTTAACATAGATTTTTGATGCTTTTATTTATTTCAGAGCTGAAATTACTAATTAATATAAATATACATTATTGAAATCCTTATGCTAACGCATGACTATAAATATTTATTAGTATTGAAACAGAGGGTTATTTTATTAATGGGTTGCATCTGTAGCAGACAGCAAACAGATTCATAGGTTACCTCAAGTTTTAATTCAAATGAAAAATATGTTTCTTAGTTTGCCTATTTAGCTACATTCTAAGAATTTCTTGATACCTTATTTTATATATAATATATATATATATATATATATTACATGAAACTGGAGGTTTGGGGGTTGTTACTGTTACTAAGTGCCACCAAGTCAATTCTGACCCATAGTGACACTATGTACAAAAGACCCTCACAATTGCTGCTATGCTTGAGCCCATTGCTGCTTACACTGCGTCAATTTAGCTCATTCAGGGATCACTCTTTTTCAATGGCCCTCCACTTGAACAAACATGATGTCCTTCTCAGGACTTGGTCCCTCCTAATACTATGTTGTAAGTATGAGAGATGAAGTCTAGTCATCTTGGCTTCTACGGAACATTCTAAAAGCACCTGTTTTAACACAGATTTATTTGTTTTTCTAGAAGATCATTGTACATTTAATATTCTTCTCCAACACGGTAACTCAAATGCATACATTCTCCTATTGCCTTCCATAGTCATTGTTCAACTTTCACATGCATATGAGACTATTGAAAATACCATGGCTTGAGTCAAGCACACCTTATTCCTCAAACTTAGCTTCTTAGACATCTTTGCTCCTGAACTTTTTAAAGAGGTTGTGTGCAGCAGATTTACTGAATGCAGTACCATGTTTGATTTATTGATAATTGCTTATATGAATATTGATAATGGATTCAAGCAAAATGAGGCCTTTGACAACTTCGATATTTCTCCAATAATCATAATGTTATTTATTGGCCCAGTGGTGAGGATTTTTGGTTGTTGCTTTTTTTTTGTTTCATTGAGGTGCAACCAATATTGAAGGACATGGTCTTTGAACTTTATCAGTAAGTATATAAAGTCCTCTTCACTTTCAGCAAGCAAGGGTGTTTCATCTGCATATTGCAGTTTGTTAATGAGTGTTTCTCCAATCCTGACACCACCTTCTTTATATAATTCTGCTTCTGAGATTACTTACTCAACATACAGATTGAATAAGTATGATGAAAGAATACAACCCTGGCACACACCTTTCCTGACTTTAAAACGTTCAATGTCTACTTACTCTGTTTGAATGACTGCCTCTTAGTCTATGTACAGGTTTCTCATGAGCACAATTAATTGTTCCAGAATACTCATTCTCTGCAATTTCATCCATAGCTTGTCATGTTCTATGTAAAGTCAAAAGTTTTTACATAGTCAATAAAACATAAGTTTTTCCTGGTATTCTCTGCTTCTAGCCAAGATTCATCTGACATCAGCAATGATTTCCATTATTCCATATCCTTATCTGAATCTGACTTGAACTTCTAAAAGATCTTTATTTCTGTATGGTACTCTTGATGTCATTCCACAACTCTTCTAGTGTTCAGTCATTTTTGTCTAATGCATCAAATCTGTTCTTTGGATAATCTCTAAATACAGGTGGGATATATTCAAGATCATATTTTGGCTCCTGTGGACTTGTTTCAATTTTCTTCAGCCTCAACCTGAATTTCCATATTGATGGTGTGTTCTACATTCTGCCCTTGGTCTTATTTTGGCTGATAAGATAGAGCTTTTCTACTGTGTCTTTCCACAGATGTAGTCAATTTGATTTCTGTGCATACCATATAGTGAAGTCCATTTGTATAACCATCTTTTATGTTGTTTAAAAAAGTATTTGCAATGAAGAAGTCACTTGTGTTGCAAAATTCTATCATATGATCTCCAGCAACATTTCTATCACCAATGCCCTATTTTCTAATCACTGATCCTTCCTCTTTGTTTCCAACCTTTGCATTCCCATCACCTGTGATTATCAATACATCTTGATTATATCTTTGATCAATTTTTGATTGAAGAAGTTAGTTGTTGCTGTTGTTAAGTGTCATTGAGTCAGTTCCAACTCATAACATCCCTGTATAGGGTTTCTGAGGAGTAGCTGGTGAGCTTAAACTGCTGGTTTTGTGGTTCAAGCCAAGCTTGTAGTCCAGCACATTAGCACAGGACCATATCAGGACTCCAGTTGAAATACTCAGTATCTCCATCTTTGGCTTTGGTGGTTGGTGCATAAATTTAGATAAGTCATTTTAAGTGGTCTGCCCTGTATTTCTATGGATATTATCCTATCATTGACAACATTATGCTTCAGGATAGGGTAGATTTTGAATTTTTTTATATAATGAATATAATACCATTCCTCTTCAATTTTTCTTTTCCAGTATAGTAGACTTTGTGAATGTCTGATTAAAAATGGTCAATACCAGTCCTTTATTGTGTGGGTCATAATAACTTAGCGATAACACTGCAACTAATGGAAATTCCAGAACACTTAATATGGGGTACTTTAAACGTTTGTAAAAAATCAAATTTTTTTTTTCCCATGACCTTTATACGGTCGCTCATAGTGCTCATGCAGAACTTGAGCATACACCAAGAAGCAGTCATTTGAACAGAACGAGGAGATACTAAGTGGTTTAAAAATCAGAACAGGTGTACATCAGGATTATACCTTTCACCATACTTATCCAAACTGTTTGCCAAACAGATAATCAGAGATATTGGATTATATGAAGAGGAAAGCAGATTCAGGATCGGAGGAAGACTCATTAACAACCTGCCATATACTGATGAAACAATCTTGCTTGATGAAAGTGAAGAGGATTCAAAATTCTTACTGATGAAGATCAAATAAAACAGCCTACAGTATGGATTATATCTCAGTATAAAGAAAGCAAAAATCCTCACAACTGGGCTAATAAGCACCATCATGAGAAATGGATAAAAGATTGAAGTTGTCAAATATTTCATTTTACTGGGAACCAGAATCAATAACCATGGAAGCAGTTGTCAAGAAATCAAATGACATATTGAACCAGGCAAATCTGAAAGTGTTAAAAAGAAAGATGTCACATTAAGGTCTACTTTGTGACTGACACAAGCCATGACATTTTCAGTCACCTCTTATGCGTATGAAAGCTGCATAATGAAGAGGGAAGACCTGAGAAGAATTGATGCCTTTGAATTATTGTGTTGGCAAAGAATACTGAAAATACCATTTACTGCCAAAAAAGGAACAATTCTGTTGTAGCATAGACTGTCAGATAAACAAACCAATTTTTCTTTATAAAGTACAGCCAGTAACTTCTTCCGAAGTAAGGGTGTAATTACTTCATCCCGTGTACTTTGGAAATATTATCAAGAGGGATCAGTCCCTGGAGAAAAGCACCATACCTGCTAAAGCTGAGGGCTTTTCAACAAAGAAGATCTTCAGTGAGATAAATTGACAGGGCAGTTGGAACAAGGGGCTCAAACACAACAACAATTGTGAGGATAGCATTGCACTGGTCAGCATTTCATTTTACTATACATTATTGTTGTTGTTGTTGTTAAATGCTGTTGAGTCAGTTCCCACCCATAGTGACCCCGTATAGGGTTTCCGAGTAGCAGCTGGTAAGCTTGAACCACCAACCTTGCAGTTCAAACAGCTTTGTAGTCTGGTGCATTAACCCACAGTGCCACATCAGGACTCCTTACTATACATAAAATCACTATAAATCTGAAACAACTTGAAGGCACTTAACAACAACATCAAATTATAATTAGAAAGCAACTTTAAGTTAAGACCCTTTTTTCAGAAAAAAAGCCTATGACACAAGATGGCATTACTAAGTGGTGGAAAGAAGTTGAAGGAGGGTATTTATTTGAATACATTTTCATGATTGTTGTTCTTGTTGTTAAGTGTTGTTGAGTCTGTTCTGACTCATAGCAACCATGCATATGGTTCCCAAGTAGCAGCTGGTGAGCTTGAACCACTGATCTTTCAGTTCAAACCAACCTTACAGTAGACTAAGCTACAGTGCCAAATTAGCCTATTGAACTAAGTGGAACAAACAAACAATAACAAAGAAAGCAAAACACTTCATTTCCGTGAATGACAGGCATTTTATTGTGCTAGAATTAAATTTCGCCTATCTTTCAGTCAAACACTGAGAAACACTGTTAACACTGTTACTGTTTGTTGTTGCCTTCAGATCAGTTCTGACTCATTGCTACCTATATCTAACTAATACATAACAGTGCGTATTTAATAAAATGACAACAAGCCTCTTCTAATAAATAAGAAACATTTAAATGAAAATATTTATCACTTCTGCTCTCCCTCTTGGGATTATAAGGAATTGCATCAAAACTTCCAAATTGGAAAAATATGAAAATGCAAATTTCTTCACACCTATAGGAAAAAATGATAGATTTTTGAGTTTGCATAGGGACAAGCCTACGGTTCTTGAAGGTGGTAACATAGTGCAAATACGCTATCTTAATTATACAAAAATAGAGTACATTACATTCTCAGGCTTTTTCTCAGCTAAACTCCTTATATTTATTTCTCTATACATTATGCTAACATTCTCATTTTAGAAATAAGGAAACACAAGCACATAAATGTAAACCACCTAAATGAGGTCAACAAAAATAACTCATACTTTCCTCTTTGAGTGACACAAGACAGAGTAATATTTTATGGCAGCTAATGTGCCAAAAGAACCAATAGATCCATTTTGGAAGAAGAGCAACCAGAGTGCTCCTTGGAGGCCAAGATGGCCAAACTTCATCTAGCATACTTTGGACATATTGTCAGTAGGTACCAATCACTGGAGAAGGATATCATGTTTGGTAAGGTGGAGGGTCAGAGAAAAAGAGGAAGACCCCCAACGAAATGGAGTGGCCAAGTGGCAGCATCAATTGACTCAAGCGTGGCAATGGTAGTGAGGTTGGCCCAGGATCGGGCAGTGTTTCATTCTGCTGTGCATAAGGTCACTATGAGTCGATAATGACTCCATGACACCTAACAACAATGTGGCACTGTCCTGGTGTGGCACTTCGGGTTAATGTACTGGACTACAAGGAGAGTTTGAGCTGCAAGGTCAACAGTTCCAGCGCACCAGCTGCTCCTCGGAAACCCTATACAGGATCGCAGTAAGTTGGAACTGACTCGTTGATACTTAACAACAACAACTATGTGGCACTGTAGGATCAACACTGGATAGCTAACCAAAAGGTTGGCAGTGCAAACCCACTAACCACTCCTTGGAAACGCTATGCATGGTCACTCTGAGTTGGAACCAACTCGTCAGCACTTAAAAACAGCAACAACAGTGTCATAGAAAGGAAACCTGGTGGTGTGGTGTACTAAATATTGGGATGCTCACCAAAAGGTCAGTGGTTCAAACCCACCATCTGTTCTGAAAGAGAAAGATGAGGCTATTAACTATTATAAAGATTTAATTTTGGAGATCCTAATAAATAGGTCTACTCTGTCTTATATAGAGTTACTATGAGTTGGAATTGACAAAGTAGCAGTGAGTTTGGGTTTTAGGTGATTGTCACAGAAATACAAATTTAGAATTCTGTGGTGATTTGTTGTTTCATCATTATTCATACTCTATATACACCTCCAGCCACTCATCTGTCAGTTTCTCATACTGTGGTGGCTTGTGAGTTGCTGTGATTCTGAGCGCTATGCCATTGGTATTTAAATATCAGCAGGGTCACCCATGTTGGACAGGTTTCAGGTGAGCTTCCAAATGAAGAAAGACTAGGCAGAAGGAGTGACAAACTACTTCCAAATATTTAGTCACTGAAAGCCTTATGAATAGCAGAGAAACACTGTCAGATATAGTGCCGTAAAATGAGCCCCTCAGGTTGGAAGGCACTCAAATGTGACTGTGGAAGAGCTGCCTCCTCAAAGTAGAGTTGACCATGATGACGCAAATGGAGTAAAGCCTGTGGGAGAAAATCCCATGGGAACTTCATTTGTTGATAAGAAACAACTAAAAATGAAGAGAAACAGCTGTAAACATCCATTGAAAATCAGAACATGGCATGTACGAAGTATGAATCTGGGAAAATTGGAGGTTGTCAAAAATGAAATAGAATGCATAAACCTCGATATCTTAGGCATTAGTCAGCTGAAATGGACTGGTATTGGCCATTTTGAATCTGATGACCACATGGTTTACAATGCTGGAAATTATAAATTGAAGAGGAATGGTGTTGCATTCATCGTCAAAAAGAACATATCCTGAACAGTCATGAGGTACAATCCTGTCTGTGATAGGATAATATCCATGTGCCTAACAATAACCACAGGTAAGTCCAGTTAATACCATTGTTATTCAAATTTA
>NW_006408587.1:11832113-11833542 GCF_000296735.1 Chrysochloris asiatica
GGAAATCCTATACAGGGCCGCTGTGTGTTGGAACCAATTCGATGACACTTAACAACAACAACATACTCTTCTATTTTAGCTCACAAATTCATAAGATATTGAACTTTATGCATTCCATTTCATTTCTGATGACTACAAATTTTCCTAGATTCATACTTCATTAATACCATGTTCCAATTATGAATGGATATCTATAACTATTTCTTCTCATATTGAGTTGTACCACATCAGCAAATGACTATACCAAAGCTTACCTCCATCCACATCATTAAGGTTAACTCTATTTTGAGGAGGCAGTCCTCCCCAGTTGTATTTTGATTGACTTCCAATATAAGGGCCTCATTTTCTGGCACTATAGCAAACAATGTTCTACTGCAATTCATAAGGTTTTCAGTGGCTAACCAATCAGAAGTGATCTGCTCTCCTATTGCTTTTCTATCTTAGTCTGGAAGATTCACTGACACCTATCTATGAAGGATGACCCTATTGGTATTTAAAATACCTGTGGCATAGCTTGCAGCATCATAGTAACACACAAGGACCACAGTAGGTTAAATTGACAGACTAGTGACAGGCCGTACAATGAGCACCTATTATATGTTGGTCAAATTAAATGTACTACAAATCCATGCCTTCCTCCTCTTGAATGAGAAAACTATTTAGTGTTATGGTCTTTAGCGCCAGTCCTTTGCATACCTCTATTGCTGCCAATAGAGATTGTTATTAGTTATAGTGATTCAGCTTTGACTCATTGAGACATTATATACAACAGAACAAAATACTGCCACATTTCAATCATTTCCTTGTTCTCTAGCATGTTTGACTCCATTGTTGCCTTCCAGCTAAAGACTCAGCTTCCAGCACTATTTCATATAATATCCTGTTATTTCCCATAGGGTTTTCACTTGCTAATTCTCAGATTTCTCAGACTATTCTTCCTAATCTTAATCTGAAAGCTCTGTTAAGACTTTTCGCCATGGTGATCTGGGAAGAATTTGAAATACTGGTAGCAGAGTATCCGCATTGTGGGAATGTACAAGTCACTATAGTATAACACATTGGCAGATGAGTGCTGGTCTTTAAAATTATTCTCTCTTGTTTCTAACTCTCAGTTTTCCTTTAACCTTAATTCTTGCTAAAGGCAAGACTTTGTTTTTTGTACTTTGGACCTGTTATCAGAAAGGCCAAGTCACTAGAGAATGACACCATGTTTGGTAAAGGGGAGGGTTAGCAAAAAAGAATAAGATTCTCAAGAAGATGGATTGATGCAGTGGTAACAACAATTATGAGGTTAGCTTAGGACTGGGCAATGTTTCATTCTGCTATGTATAGGGTTACAATGAATTGGAACTGATTCTATGGCACTTAACAACAACTCGAGTTGAAAGCTACTAGATGGCAGTAGGTTTTTAAATGTATTATATTAAGA
>NW_006408587.1:11835167-11844045 GCF_000296735.1 Chrysochloris asiatica
AAAAAAAAAACTGTCAACCAAGAATCCTTTATCCAGCAACGCTGTCAATCAAATATGATGGTGTAATCAAAACATTCCAGGATAAGCAGAAGCTAAGGGATTTTGCCAAAGCCAACCCTGCTATGGAAAACATCTTGAAGTTCCATGAACTGAGAACAAACAACAACAGACAACAACCAGAGAATGACGTATGTTACAGCATCACCATGAACTCAATCAACAAATGAAAGAGTCAAGGACAGAATAAAATGATAAGAACAGAGTATCTGGGACGTTAGTCTATGATCAAAACAATTATAATGTGAAAGAAGATAAACATAGGAACAGAGATCCAGGTTGTGAAAAGGTCAGGTAGAATACAGGATAAAATAGACTGTCTTAGTAGAGGGCAGACTTAATGGAATATAAGATAACCACAACAGTGGGGTTGGGGTAGGGGGTCTAGTTCGAGTGTTGGGGAGAGCAATACAAGAAGTGGGAGGAGGCAGAAGAACAAGATAGTTGGGGAACACTGAGATAGGTTTGCATGGCCTAAGTGGGACAGGTAAATAGTGATGCATGCTCAACCTTGGAACTACGGGGCTCTGTGATACAAGGATGTAGGCATGGTTTGAAGAAGGGAATTTATACTAAAATTCTTGACTGTCTTATGAATATTGGTTTTCCTTGCCTAGTATTGTAAAATAAACACTTGAGTGGGATAGAAAGGAATGTTGGGAAACATGATTACACAAAACTTGTAAGCCCATCTTTAGCTTATCAGTGATCAGAATACCTAAAAGGGGCTCTAGAACCTGCCCAGTGAAATAGACCTCTTGCAAAGTCTTTACAGAGTATAGGACCTTAAGGTAGAATCCTTAGTCCCATCTAGAACCTTATGAGGTGGGATATTCTCACTAGCAAGGACAAGCAGACCAGCCTGGAAGAGCTAGAGTGACAGAAGATACATCATCAAAGAAAGGTCATCAGGAAAAACCCAAAGCAAAAATGTTAGCATGACTGGCTACTACACTAATAAGCAAACTGTCCACGTGGAAGCAATCATGGCAAGCAATCAAGTGCATTCAGGACAAACTCCCCTCCAAGACTGAAACTCAGAGGGAACACATGAATAGGCATGCAAGACACTGGTCTTCTGGTGAGTGGAAGAGGGGGAAAGGCAGCAATGAAGAAATGGGATGAGTTCAACCACAATTCATTGACTCCCATTGACCTGGAGATGAGAAAGAGAAGAGGAAGGGCTGGTTGGTCCAAAGTGTGGTGAGGCCTGGAGACACTTGAGCCCATGGACAAGGACATAGTCACAGAGGGTTAGAGCTGAGAGTGAAGTATCCAGCTGATATGAAGTGAGGAGAGATGCACAAGAACCCCCAAATTTGTAGATAGTACCCATTTGACCTAGCCTCGATGGCTTGATAATCAGAACTTGACTAGAGGAAAATTACAAAAAAAAAAAAAAAAAGATAAAAGAAACAAGAGTAAATTGTTACAATTTGATGAATCTGACCTATATTCGTGGAGGTATTAACTCTAAATACCAACAGAGAGGGAAGGAGTCTTCACATCAAGTATCCATGCTATGCTCTCTGTACACAGGGTAGATAGGGATGGGCAAAATAGACGTCGGCTACCTAAAATGAGAGGGTGATAAAGGCATGAAGTAACTGGTTTACAGGGTTTCAAGAGGGATTTTAGTTTAAGAGTATGGGGGTGGGGGAGAAAGAGTCCCCATTGAATAGTTTTCATCTTGTCTAGATGGGTCTAGTGAAAATGAAAAGAGATGGGGATAAGATTTGTATGATTCAATAGTCAATAATTGTTATCATGACTAATTGCGACAGTCACAATTGTAAAGGTAGAAGCTTTGTAACAAAAACAGGGGAGTGGTTATTCTTATAGTCCAGAAACAGAGGACCCTAGGACCATCAAGGGAGAAGAGCACAAGCAGAATGTGGGACCTTATCCAGAGAAGCAGCCACACCAGAGACGGAGGCAGTGATGAGGACATGGAGAGAGGGAGCATCTTAGGACTCAAGATTCATGGGAAGAGAGGGACTAAGAGCCGGTGGCCAGGAGGCAGACTTGCAGAATGTGCCATTTGGAGGTGTAAATTATTATATATGTCTGAGTGTTTTTGTTTGTTATTTTTTCAAAGCTAAAGTGAATAGAAAGAAATACTTTAACTGATGGTACATGGAGGGGATTACAATCATTGTAATGAAAAAAAAGTGTATGATTTGTTGAATGTAAAGCTGATGATCTGCCCTGTAAAGTTTCACTCAATCCACAATAAAAACCTTTTAAAAAATTGATTATCATGCATATCCCTCAGGGTTCTTATAGAAAAATATAGTTAAAATGAAACTGAATATTGTAATTTAGATGAAAGGAAATGGAGCATTCTGAATAAGAATATAGGCACACCTGATTCTGCAGGTTCAGTTGTGGACCTTTACAGTAAATCGAACATTGGAGTAAAATGAGTCACTTTTTTTTTTTGGAGAACAATTGAAAGTTATGTTTACGCTATACTGTAGTCTATTATGGAGTCCTGGTGTGGTGCTGTGGGTTAATGAGTCAGACTGAAAAGCCGTTTGAACTGCAAGGTCAGCAGTTCAAGCTCACCAGCTGCTCCTTGGAAACCCTATACAGGGTCGCTATAGGTTGGAATCGACTTGACGGCAATCAAAAACAACATAGTCTATTACAGTGGTATCAGGATTGGAGGTGGCATGGAGAGACAGAGCATTTGCTAGCTTACTGGCCCATGGACTGAGTAAAGGTGAGAGCCTATGGGCAGGAGGCTGACTAGCAGAATGGCCTTTTGGGCATATTCAGACCGGCTAAAGGAGATTTGTAATACTTGTCCAAACAGGGCAGAAGTTGAGGGGCCATACAATTGAGAGACCAAGAACAAGATTGAAGTGTGCCTTCAGTACAGTAGGAAAGATTTCCTGACTGGAAAACTGCTGCATCCTGAGTTGTTTCTGCTCCTGAATTGTACTCTGATCACCTCCTTAATAAACTCTGTACTCATGACTATTTCTGTTAGTTCAGTGCGGCCATTGCAAGGATTACTGGACCCAGATATAAAGCAGAGAGTGATGTGGGTGAAATGGTTGGTGTCAGAACAGGGTAAGGAAAGTTATAGAGTGGAGGTATATTTTCATAAGAATTGGTCTTAAGCTGATCTTCAGTTTGATTCTGCTTCCCCCTTGTGAAGCCAGAGGAAGTCAGACATGGCCTTCCTGACATATTTGTAGTAGCAAAAGTCCAGCAACTTCTCCTAATTCTCCGACCCAGCTTTTTGACTTCTGTTTCTCAGACCATGCTCACTACTTGTGATCACCTGATTACTGCCATCCTTTAAGTGTTTTCTTCCTTCTGTTATTTGATACCATTGTTTTACTGTTTTTATTAAAGCCCACCACTCCTGCCTGTGCTACATGTCCAAGTACCTATGCAGATTGGTCATCAGCAAAAACAGCAATAGACTACTCAAAAAGAGGTGGTATCTATTTTGTAGCAATTAGACAGGCCCATTGGAGCTTAGGAAAATGGACCTGTTTCCAGTGGACATGCCTCTCGTGTGCAGAATTGCACAAATAACTAAGTAATGCTGTGTCAACTGGACAGATGAGAGAGTCAATCATTCTGTGGCTTTTGAATATTATGATATAAATTCAGAAGTTTAGCTTCTATGGACATCTACCATCCTATTTGTTATCCCTGCTATTTTCATGGATCACTGGTCATAGAAATCTTACTAAATCTGCAAATTAAATACATTACTTCCGCATAACTATACTCCCATCTTCAGGTCAAAATCTAGACTGGCCATAAATAGTACCTTTGGGCTCATTTTCTTGTTTGACCCCAAATTTATGCATCCTGATATACCAAATTAATTATAAGATACTGAAGATTTCCATCCTTGTCTTTACCCTTGTGACTTTCACATGTCCTCTGTCCTAGAACATCTCCTCTAAGTTCATTTGCCTAATGAACATAAATTTAAAAAATGAGTCAAGCCTCCTTTCCTGTCAAAGAGTCTCCTATTTTCTAGATTTGTTGAGATTCTGACTCATGGAAACCCATATATGTCAGAAAATAATTATGCTCTGTAAGGTTTTCAGTAACTGCTCTTTTGGATGGAGATTGCAAGTCATTTCTTCTCAGGTGCCTCTTGTTGTCAGGTGCCATCGAGTCGGAACCGACTCATAGCGACCCCATGCACGAAACAATGTCCAATCCTGGGCCAACCTCACTACTGCTGCCCCACTTGACGCCATCAATGATGCCACCTGGCCAATCCATCTCGTTGGGGGTCTTCCTCTTTTTCTCTGACCCTCTATCTTACCCATCATGACATCCTTCTCCAGCGACTGTTCCCTCCTGACAATATGTCCAAATTATGAGAGATGAAGTTTAGCCATCTTGGTCTCCAAGGAGCATTCTGGCTGCACTTCTTCCCAAACAGGTGCCTCTGGGTGGAGTCAAACTCCCAACCTTCCATTAACAGCCGAGTGTATTAAGCATTTGCATCCCCCAGGGACTCCATCTTTCCTATAACATGTTCTATATTTTAATGTATACAATCTTACACCCTTAGCTAAATACTCAGTTTTTCTTTAAAGATGAGAATTATCCTTTTATCTTTATGACTCTCATAAGTCCTTGAAGTTACTAGGCACCAAATAAATATTTGTTGAACAATTATATTTGCTAGGAAGTTTCTAGAACATTCAGAAAAATGGTATTGCTAAAACGTATTAATTCTGCCTTCTCATTCATAGAGAAATTATGTGCATAGTTTATATACTCCAGTTATTTTATTGAAAAATTAGCTGAGGTAGGAACAGTATGAATAATTTAGTTTCAATTATTCTAGTATATTCTGTCTTCTCAAGAAAGGGAATGCAAGAGAATGTAACAGAAGCAAAGCTCCCCTCATTGGAAACTTTGTATTGATTTTCCCTTTTGTTTCAGATTATTAAAATGACTATTTTAGGGAGTCTATCTACAAATAAATCTGGTCATAGAAAGACTAATAATTTAAGCACAAAGTTTCAGATCTTTGTTTTAATAGTAAAAGCATAATGAAAGTCATCAATCAGTAGTTTGCCAGCTATGAGATACCCTTATTTCCCCTTTAGTACTTTCAAATATTTTCTGCCTCTTGCTTAAATCAATAACACTTGCTTTTAAAGCTTATAGAACTTTCATTTTGAAGATATCTCCAGTTCATGTTTAATAAATACAGTTATTAAGAAAATGGATATAGGGCCACTAGTTAAGGAAGACAGTTCTAGATGCACAACAACACAGCTGAATTTATGAACAATTTCTCTGTCGTTGATTTTCAGAGAAATCACAATACTGTTGAGCTCAAAATAGGTAAAGGTTAAGAGAAATTTTGTGTAACTTTGTATGTTCGATTATCTATGAAATTGTTGAAACCTTAGGGTTTGTTTAAAATCATGTATCTGTTTCCTCCATACTATGATACTTTAAACTGAATAATGCATTATCTCAGAAAAAAATGTGAGCCATATTTATAAATATATTAAAGAAAACAAACAAAAAGTATATACAAACTCTCTTTTTGTACCACGTTAAGAATGGAAAAATGTAACGACAAACTACAGAGTGGGAGCAAAAGAAACTGAACTATTTTTCAGTTTTGCCAATTTTAAAATCAATTAGCATGAAATTTGAAAATTGGCAAAATGCTTGAATAGATACTTCAAAGCAGAACCCATTGTAATAGATATTGTTGTGAAGTGCAGTTGAGTCAGTTCCAATTCATAATGACCTTGTGTATGGTATCTGAAGAGCAGCTAGTGGGTTTGAACTGCTGTCCTGTGGTTTCACAGTCCAGTGCTGATCCTACAGCACCACACCAGGACATGAAGTATATACAAAATATTCAACATTATTATGCATCTGGAACACATATTTTAAAACCACAATGAGGTAAAACTACACACATACTTATCTATACATCTCATCTTCAATGTTTATATAATAACTGATACATGCATTAGTGAAGGAGTGTTGGTGGTACACTGATTAAACACTCCGCTGCTTACCAAAAGGCAGGGGGTTAGAACCCACCAACATTTACTCAGGAGCTCCCATGAAGACTGTTGTTAGTTATTAGATGCTATTCAGTTGTTTCCCACTCAAAACAGCCCTATGCACACACAACCAAAAGAAATACTGCCAGGTCCTGCAGCATCCTCAGAACTGTTGCTATGTTTGAGTTCATTGTTACTGATAGTGTATCATTCTTTTCACTGACCCACCACTTTACCAAGTATGATGTCCTTCTCCAGGGACTGGTCCCTCCTGATAATGTGTTCAAAGTATGAGACAAAACCTTGTCACTCTTGCTTCCAAGGAACATTCTAGCTGTATTTCTTCCGAGACAGATTCATTTTTTCTCTGATAGTCCATGGTACTTTCAATATTTTTGTCAACACCATAATTCAAACTCATTAATTATTCTAGTCTTCTTTATTTATTGTCCAGCTCTCAAGTGCATATGAGGCATGTAAGAATCCAGAGGTTCAAGCTGGAGCCAGAAGAGGATGTGGAATGAGGGATATCATTGCTGACACCAGATGGATCTTGGCTGAAAGCAGAGAGTACCAGAAAGATGTTTATCTGTGTTTTATTGACTATGTAAAGGCTTTCAATAGTGTGGATCATAACAAGTTATGGACTACATTGTGAAGTATGAGTATTCCGGAACACTTAATTGTACTCATGAGGAATTTGTACATAGACCAAATGACAGTTGTTTGAACAGAACAAGGGTTCTTTTAAAATTATGAAAGGTGTACAACAGGGTTGTATTCTTCACCATTCTTATTCAATCTGTGTACTCAGCAAATAATCCAAGAAGATGGATTATATGAGGAAAAACTTGGCATCAGGATTAGAGGAGGACTCATTAACTACCTGTGATATGCAGATGATACAACCTTGCTTGCTGAAAGCAAAGAAGACTTAAAATACTTACTGGAAAAGATCAAAGACCACAGCCTTTACTATGGGTTGTTATCTCAATGTAAAGATAACAAAACAAAAAAACCCTAGCCACTGAACCACTAAATAACATACATAAAAGCGGGGAAAAGATTAAAGGTGTCAAATACTTCATTTTGCCTAGACCAACCATCAACACTCATGGAAGCAGTAGTCAAAAAACCAAATAACGCATTTAATTGGGAAAATATGCTGCACAAGACCTCTTTAAACTGTTGAAAAGCAAAGATGTCAGTTTGAAGACTGAGATGCTCCTCACTCAAGCCATGGTATTTTCAGCAACCTCAGAGGCATATGAAAGTTGGACGATCAATATGGCAGACCGTAGAAGAACTGATGCATTTGAGTTGTGGTATTGGAGGAGAGTATTCAAATTACCATGGACTGCAAAAACTGAACCCTTCACAATAGATTTTTTCAACTTGTTTCTCCACTTAGGTCAGATAGGAAGTATAGAAGAGACTAGATTAAGACTTGCCTTTCCCCTGATGGGAAAATGCTCATATAAAATCATTTTCAGTGGAAAGTTGCATTTTGATATAGAGAATTATCTGAGAATATTGCACAATAATTATGCCTCTGCTCTCCATGTCTGACTCACAATACTTTTCTTTGGAAGGAAATATTAATATGGAGAATTCTCTGGGCATGTTTCATAATAATTATTCATTCCCTTTTCCTCAATATCAATATTCACCATTAAAACTGAGTGGTTTTTCTTCAGGTAAAGTTCACAAAAATGTGGGAAACTTTTAAGATTGTAACCTCTAATGCTAGTCCTAAATCATGGTCCAATAATTTATTATAATTACCATTTAAGGGCATCTACCAGTTTAGGATTCAGAGAATTCTATTCCAAGTCAGCAGATCTTGATTGTTCTATATCTCTGGATGTGCCTGTAGCTGCAGATTGTGAGATGGCAGTTTCCTAAAGAAAGAAGGAAAAGACCCAAATGAATGTCAGAAGAAACTCTGAAACTTGCTCTCTACAGATACTAAAACAAATTAATGAGAGGATAAAGGAGCTGAATAGAAAATTTCCATGAACAGCTTGAGAATATAAAGTTAAATACTATAATGAAATGTATAAAGACCTGGAGTTAGAAAGCCAAAAAGTAAGAACACACTCAGCTTTTCTCAACTTGAAAGACCTGAAGAAAAAATTCAAGCTTCAACTTGCAATATAGAAGCATTCTGTGGGCAAAATATTGAATGATGCAGAAAGCACCTAAAGAAGATGGAAGTAATATTCAGAGTTACTGTACTAAAAAGAAATGGTTGATGTTCAGCCATTTCAAGAGGTAGCATATGATCAAGAGCCAATGATACTAAAGGAAGAAGTCCAAGGCACACTGAAGGCATTGGCAGAGAGCAAGGCTCCAGGAATTGATGGAATACAAACTGAAACCTTTCAACAAACTGATGAAGCACTGGAAATATTCATTCATATATGTCAATAAATTTGGAAGACAGCTACATGGCTAACTGACTAGTAGAGATCCATATTTGTGCCCATTCCAAGACAGGTGACTGAATGGATGCAGAAATCATCATATTTTCAATACTTTACTTGCAATGTTAATAATATTTCATGAAAGTAAAATTTTGATAAACATAATTCAAAAATTACTGCCAATGCACATTGCCAGAGCATTGTCAGAGGTCAAGCCAGATTCAGATGAAGATGTGGAATAAGAGATATATATAATTGCTGACATAAAATGGAACTTGGCTGAAAAGAGATAATGCCAGAGAGATGTTTATCTGTTCTTTATTGACTATGCAAAGGCTTTTGATTGTGTGGATCATGACAAGCTATGGACAA
>NW_006408587.1:11845190-11846408 GCF_000296735.1 Chrysochloris asiatica
ATATGAAAGTTGGACAGTGAATAAGGGAGACCTTAGAAGAATTGATGCATTTGAGTGTTGGAGGAGAATATTAAAAGCACCACGGACTGACCAAAGAACAATCCAATCTGTGTTGAAAGAAGTACCACGAGAACGCGGCTTGGAAGCCAGGGTGGCCAGACTTCATCTCTCATGCTTAAGACTTGTTGTCAGGAGGAACCAGTCCCTGGAGAAGGATATCATGTTTGGTAGAGTGGAGGGTCAGAATAAAAAGGAAGATCCCCAACAAGATGGATTGACATAATGGCAGCAGCAATGGGCTGAAACGTAGCAACAATTGTGAGATTGGCAGAGTTCCTGGCAGGTTTTAGTTTTGTAGTGCATATGGTCACTATGAGTTGCTACCAACTCAATCGCATGGCACCTAACAACATCTTGCTTTTATTTGGGGAATTTTCTTAAGAAAGAAGGTAAAGACCCAAATGGATGTCAGAAGAAACTCTGAAACTTGCTCTCCAGAGAAAGCTAAAACAAATGAGAGAAATGAGGTGATAAAATAATCCAAATATCCATCCTGTAGAAAATCCTGAATATGTTAATCAGCCAACAAATTTTCTTTCACATTAAGTTGCAAATCCTTTCTTTCTAGTAAAATCCAAACTTATTATATTTGAATCTGAAAGAAAGGCAGAGACTGTGAATGGATATCCATTGACCTCAATAAAAGGGGAAGCTTAGGGGGTCAAATTCAGTCATGTTAATATTAGTGCAATAGTTGATCTTGATGATATAATGGGTTATTTGCTCAGCATAAGTATTGAACAAGTAGCATGAAAGTACAAACTCTTAGCATAAGTTCTTTTTTTTTTTATGGACTAATGGTGTTGTAGTGGCTTAAGTATTTGCCTGCTATTCACAAGTTTGGTAGTTCAAACCTACCAGATACTCTGAGGCTTTCTGCTCCCATAAAGGTATACAGCCTTGAAGACCCTAAGAAGTAATTCTACTCTGAACTTTAGTGTCACTATGAGCAGGATTTATTTGACAGTGGTGGGTTTTATATATTTATTTTGGTTTTAAGTGTCTATATTTCTTCCTCCCTGTTTGTTTATAAACCTCATGACCTCTTTGAGTCATTTGGTCTCCCTATGTGGTATGGCACTGTGGGTTAATGAGCAGATTGCAAAGTCATTTGAATAGTAAGGTTGGCAGTTGAAGCTCACCAGTCGCTCCTTGGAA
>NW_006408587.1:11847793-11848333 GCF_000296735.1 Chrysochloris asiatica
AGCCATGATATCCTTTGTTCCACGTCCTCTTCTGAATCTGGCTTGAAACTCTGGAATATCTGTCAATGTATGGTTGCAGCCATTTCCCTACACTGCAGAATAATTTATTGGACCACAAAGTCTGTTTGAACCATAAGATTGGAAGTTCAAAACCACCAGCTGTCTTCAGAAACCCTAAATGGGGTCATTATGACACAGAACCAACTTGATGCCATTTAAAAATAAGACCATACACATATCAAATAACTGTCTAGAACTAAGATTATGATAACACTTCAGTGATTTTTGATTACTTTTAAATATGCACCATAAATTACCTGAAAAGTTATAGAAGGAAATAGATTTTTAGTTTGCCCAGTGTCTTTGCTTGGCTGACACAGGAGGCACTCACTCATCTGTGCCAAGAAATCTGGAAGACAACTATCTGGCCAACTGATTAGAAGAGATCCTTATTTGTGCCCATTTCAAATGTGACCCAATGGAATATAGAAATCATCGGACGATATCTTTGATATCCTGTGTGAGT
This sequence comes from Chrysochloris asiatica, assembly GCF_000296735.1. Classification (NCBI taxonomy): domain Eukaryota; kingdom Metazoa; phylum Chordata; class Mammalia; order Afrosoricida; family Chrysochloridae; genus Chrysochloris; species Chrysochloris asiatica. The sequence continues at coordinate 11,848,320 of NW_006408587.1, forward strand.
AAAGTTTTACTAAA
>NW_006408587.1:11849838-11850993 GCF_000296735.1 Chrysochloris asiatica
CTGTTAGGTGCCATCAAGTCGCTACCGACTCATAGTGACCCTATGCACAACAGAATGAAACACTGCCCAGTCCTGGGCCAGCCTCACTATCGTTGCCACGCTTGAGCCCATTGATGCTGCCACTTTGCCAATCCATCTCACTGGGGGTCTTCTTTTTCTCTGACACTCTATCCTACCAAACATGTTAGCTATGTTGAAATTGCTTTCTTCTGGAAGGAGTCTGAATTTGATTCTGCTGGATTTCATTAGACATTACTGATCTACGATCACTTTCATTTACTATCTTGGCTTGGAGTTTTTAACTTCAAGTGTACTAAATAATCTATATTCAGAACCATATGAAAGCCCTCTATCATCTTGTATTCTCAGAAGGGACTTTTGTCTCCATCTGGAATTGATGCAAAATCAAAAATGTCTCTAATGAATTCCCTTTGACAGCCAACAGACTTATTTTAACCTTCACTTCCACTGAGATTGTAGCCGATGTAAGAGACCTTTGTCAGGTTCAGCTGTTGGTTTATACTATGGGTCCCTAAAGACCTAAATTTTAAAGACTTTTCATTTTCCCCATGGTAACTTGCATCTCTGGTTTTGCTTTATAGAGTCATTTGTTGAATAAAAGATCCTCATTTATCTGGTAAGTCCTCCAGCTATTTCATTCATTTTCTATTACTTCAGCAATATACTTTAAATACTATTTTTATTTATTATTGTTAATTTATTCAGTCTGCATATTTTACCACATTCAAGCTTTTCTTAATATCTGGTCTACCATGTAGAGAGATGAATACCTCATTGATTCTTCAACCCTTTAAAATTGGCTACTCTCTTCATAATTACAATTAAATGCTCTGTTTAATTCACTGCTGAGCACTTTGATGACCTTTGACTACTTTCATTCTCCTTTTAATCTTCTCATCAGCATTCAGAACAGCTGACTATGCTACTATTTTTTAAATTATCTCCTTTTGATTACCTGCCTAAAATTTTTCAAGTTATTCAAGGCAAATTTCAGGGCCATCAATATCCTTCTTATAAACAATAAAAATATTAAAAAGTATATAAAAAGAAAGAGATAGAAGAGAGAAAATAATGAAAGATACTGGCAGGTATTCAGGAAATGTGCATTCTCCACAATGCTATCCATAGCTTGTC
>NW_006408587.1:11851396-11856452 GCF_000296735.1 Chrysochloris asiatica
TTGGCATATATGAATGAGTGTTTCCAGTGCTTCATCAGTTTGTTGAAAGATTTCAATTTGTATTCCATCAATTCCTGGAGCCTTGCTCTCTGCCAATGCCTTCAGTGTGCCTTGGACTTCTTTCTTCAGTATCATTGGCTCTTGATTGTATGCTACCTCTTGAAATGGCTGAACATCAACCATTTATTTTTAGAATAGTAACTCTGTATATTCCTTCCATTTTCTTTTGATGCTTTCTGCATTATTCAAGATTTTGCCCATAGAATACTTCAATATTGCAGTTGAGGCTTGAATTTTTTCTTCAGGTCTTTCAAGTTGAGAAAATCTGAGTGTGTTCTTATTTTTTGGCTTTCTAACTCCAGGTCTTTATATATTCCTTTATAGTATTTGACTTTGTCTTCTTGAGCTGTCCTTTGATATTTTCTATTAAGCTCTTTTATCCTCTTATTTCTTTCATTTGCTTCAGCATCTCGAGAGAGCAAGTTTCAGAGTCTCTGACATCCATTTGGGTATTTTACTTTTTCTTTGTCTTCTTAATGAAGTTTTGCTTTTTCTGTTGCAATTCTTACATTCTTTGGTCATTAGTGTCTCTAATGCATCAAATCTGTTCTTGAGATGATCTCAATTTCAGGGGGATATGTTCAAAGTCATAATTTGGCTCTCATGAACTGGTTATTTCAGCTTCAGCCTAAAGTTGTATATGAGCAATTGATGGTCTGTTCCACAATCTGTCCCTGACCTTGCTTTGGCTAATGATATGGAGTTTTTCCACGGTCTTGTCCACAGATGTAGTCAATTTGATTTTTTTTTTTAATATTCCCTCTGGTGAGTTCCATGTATGTAGTCATTTTATATTGTTTAAAAAAAAGATATTTTCAATAAATAAGTCATTCGTCTAGCAAGATTATCTCATGTGATCTTCAGCATCACTTCTATCACCAAGGCCATATTCCCAACTATTGATACTTCCTCTTTTGTTTCCAACCTTTGCATTTAAATCACCAGTAATTATCAATACATCATGATTGCATGTTTGATCAATTTCAGTCGTGAAGAAATTGGTGGATTTCTTCAATTTCATCATCACTGGCACTAGTAGTTGTTGCATAAATTTGAATAGTAGCGCTATTAACTGGTGATCCTTGTAAGCATATGGATATTATCCTATCACAGATATCAGTGTCCTTCAAGATACATCTTGAAATGTTCTTTTTGATGATGAATATGACACCTATCCTCTTCAATTTGTCATTCCCAGCTTAATAACTCATGTGATTTTCAGATTCAAAATGACCAGTACTAGTCAATTTTATTTTCCTAATTAATGCTTAAGTTATGGGTGTTTATGCAAACCATTTCATTTTGAATCAATTTTCCTAGATTCATACTTCATACATTTCATGTTCTAATTATTAATGGATGTTTACAACTGTTTCTCCTCATTTTGTGTTGTGCCCTATCAGCAAATTAAGGTCCAGAAAGCTTTACTCCATTCATGTTATCACTGTCAACTCTACTTTGAAGATACAGCTCTTCCTCAGTCATATTTTGAGTGCCTTCCAACCTGAAGGTCTCATCCTCCATCATTATATCTGACAATATTCTGGTGCTATTCATAATGTATTAATATCCAATATATTGCTTCTAGTTGAATATGTTTCATTGATATTTATAAGGTTTTCAGTAGCTAAACATTGTAAAGTAGTCTCCCTCTCCTTCTTTCTAGTCTGTCTTAGTCTGGAAGCTCAGCTGAAACCTGTCCATATGGGTGGCCCTGTTGGTATTTAAAACACTGAATACTGGTGGCTTAGCTTCCAGCATCATAGAAACACACAAGATTTCTTTAATAAAAAAAAGGAGACTTCTTGGGTCATGGAAAATTAAATCTGAGGTCAGAGCTAAAATCAAATTTTTAACAATACTCATGTGGAATCTTCCCAAATCATTGAAGTTTGGTAGGAAGTTTATGCAAATACAAGTTTTTAGATGGTTAAAACATTTTAAGAAAAATTGGAAAGGCCTCAAAGGTGATCCAAGAGAGGAAAGACCACCAACCTTGATGAATGAATAAATTGAGGCTGAAGTCCTGCAAATGGTGGAGGAAGACAACAGAATACCACTGATAGTTACTAAAATCGGGATCTCATATGGTTCAACATTTTCAATTTTAAGCTAATTCATTGGTCTCAGCAGGCTTTCAGTTGGATGTATACCAAAAGCACAAAGGCCAGCTAGCCCAAAGAACTGATCTTTCCATCAGTCTTTTAATCAAGATAAATGTTAACAAATATGATTTTATTTTATTAGTCATAACCAGGCATGAATTTTAGGTTAACCAGTGTGATTCAGAAATCACAGTCCAATTAATCAGTAGCTTCTGAAGGGATCTGCTGGGCCAGTTAAGTTGAATGCAGAGAGGTTAGCATAGAAAGTTATAGCACCTGGTTTTTGGTACTCCAAAAGGGTAATCTAGATTTTTGTAGGGCAGAAAACAAAATTATGAGGGATTATTATGAAGAACTTTTAAGAAAATTGAAGGTTGCATTAGTGAGTAAACAGTCAAGAAACCCTAAGGAGTGATTCTACTCTGCACTATAGGATTGATTTAAATTGGAGTTGATATGAAAGAAGTGGGTTTTATTTATTTACTTGGTTTTATTTTATTTACCTAGCTCTGGTAGCCTAGGGGTTACAAATCGGGCCACGAACCGCAAGGTCAGCAGTTCGAAACTACCAGCTGCTCGGCGGGAGAAAGATGAGGCTTTCTGCTCCTGTAAAGATTTATAGCCTCGGAAATCCTGTTCAGCGTCGCTATGGGTAGGAACTGACTCCACGGCACTTAACAACAACAACAACCTATTTATTTATTCTTTTATGTTTCTCCTTCCACTTCTCCTTATAAGCCACATGATACCTAGCTTCTTCTTGCTGTTTTCTAGTGGTGTTCCTTTTGTTGTTAAGTGCTGCTGAGTCGGTTCTGATTCATAGCGACCTTGTATAGGATTTCTAAGAAGCAACTTGTTGGTTTGAGTCTCTGACCGTGAGGTTAGTAGTCTAGTGCTTATCATACAGTGTCACACCAGGTGTCCAACAGTAGTGGTGCAATTTATGACATATTGTACATAAACTGGAAGAATTTACAAGTCTATGGTCAGAAACTTGGAAAAAAGCTACAAGACCAACTGACTAGAAGAGATCCATATTTGTGCCCTTTCCAAAGAAAGAAGACCAAACAGAAGTAGTAAATTATGGGACAATATTATTAAAATCACAAGCAGACACATTTTTTTCTGAAGATAATTGAGAAAGATGAGGCTTTCTACTCCCGTAAGGATTTACACCCTCGGAAACCCTGTTCAGGGTCGCTATGGGTCGGCTCCGACTCGAAGGCACTTAACAACAACAACAACAATTTTTAAATGGTTGAAGCAATGCACAGACAGGGTGTTGCCAGACTCTCTAGCCAGAATCAGAAGAGGACAAAGCGAGTGTAGAGGTCATGTCTGTCTTTCTCTGACTTCACAAGGGGGAAGGAGAATCAAAATCAACCCAAAGTTGATTCCTATGAGGCACGGGTCAGACATGCCTCCACCCTTCAACTTTCTTTGCCCTTTTCTGACACAAACCTTTACTCCCACAGCACTCTGTGCTTCACATCTGGGTCTCACATCTGGGTCCAATAATCCATTGCAATGGTCACACAGAACTCATAGCCAATGTTTAAAATTATGGGGTTTATTAAGGTAGTTGTTGTTGTGGTTGTTGTTAAGTGCTGACGAGTCAATTCCGACCCCTAGCGACCCTGTATAGGGTTTCCAAGGTGCAGCTGGTGAACTTGAACCATCAACCATGCAGTTCAAATGGCTTTACAATCTGGTGCATTAACCCACAGTGCCACACCAGGACTCTGTTAAAGCAGTGGACAGGGTAAATTCAGGAGAAGAAACAACTCAGGATACATCAGTCCTCTGCTCAGGAATGCGTCTTCTCTGCCATACTGAAGGCACTCTTTGCTCTTGTCTTCAGTCTCTCAGCCATGCAGAACCTTGGCTTCTGCCCTGTCAGACAAGTCTTACAAAACTCCTTTAGCACTGTCTGTAAATGCCCAAAGAACACATTTTGCAAGCTAGCCCATAGGAGGCACACAACTTTACTTGTTCTATGGACTGAGAAGCTAGCAGTCGCTCTGGCTCTCTATGCCTATGCCTCTGCAGCTCCTGCCGTTTTTCCAAATGGGGATCTCCTGCTTCATTCATGGCTCTTATTTCTTGAAGGTCCTGGAACCACCTATTGCTATTTCTGAGATAGCTCCTTTAAACCTAATGGGATGGCAAAACTAACCAATCTCAGCATTAGAATCTTGTACACCCTTCTCTCAGGGTATACAAGACTCCAATCATATGGTGAGAGTTGAGAAGACTTTGGATGGAAAAGACATGTCAAGTAAATTCATAGTACTGTAGTCACTCACCCTTAAAAGATGGATATTGAAAATTAATTATATATAAAAGTAATTATGATCTCTAACCACCAGCTGTAATTGTAATCCAGGCCCCATTTTCTCTGAATTAATGCCATGGCCACTTGTTTGCCTTCCTGGCTCAAACTCTCACAATCACCCTTCTTTTTCTTTCCCCACCCAAATTCTGAATTCACCTTCCATAATAGTGGTGGTGGTGTGGGGTTTTGTTTTGTTTTGTTTTTTTTCACTTTTTGTTGTGAATTGAATTAAGGTTTACAGAACATATCATCAGTTTTACATTCAACAAATCATATACTTTGCTTCATTACATAATTGCAATCCCCTCCATGTACCAACAGTTAGCAGCATTAACCTCCATTCATTTTAAACAATTGGACTCCTCCTGTGTCTCCCCCTACCTTCATCTTTCCTCTGCTAACCTCCCTCTTTTTGTATATTGCCTGTCCGGTCACCTATGTTAACATGTGTCTACCCTCTAGCCCCTGAATAATTTTCCCTCCCAATCTCCCCTCCTAACCCCCGGTTGCCATCATAGATTGTTTCTTTTAGCAAGAAGACTTTTTTTTTTTTTTT
>NW_006408587.1:11857923-11858827 GCF_000296735.1 Chrysochloris asiatica
TATCTGTTTGTTCTTGTAGGTATTTCCTGAATTCTTCTAAAATTTTTCCTGTATTCTCCTTGCTTTCCTTGATCTTCCTACTGATCCTTTGAAGGTACCTCATTATTATTCTTTTGAATTATTTTTCAGTGATTTCCATTACCTTTGCATCCTCACACTGGTACGGATCCATACTACATGACTCTGAATTCCTAGAGAACATGATCTGAGTGGAGGAGTGTGAGGGTGGGAGTTGGCCACACTTCTGGTCACAGGGTAGCATGGGGAAAGCAGAAGTAGGTTTACCTTTTCCATTGCCCACATGAATCTGCTCTGTTAGGCCTCTATCCTCTGCCACAGCTGATCACATGATGCTTGAGCCATATCTGGTCAACCATTCACCAGTCAGTCTCCTTCTCTCACCATTGCTACTTGGTCTCTCCTACCAGCAATCAATCACTCCATCCACCTCTCTAAACTTTTTTCTGAAGTTCAGGGTGCCAGAATGTTCATCTGTCTGTTTTATTTTGTCTCTGGTGTCTTTGTTACAGAGGTTCGATGTAGTATGTCTGCCTAGTCCACCACCTTGTTGAAAATCTCCACAATCAGAGTTAGAGGGAAGTCCAGGGATTTTTGTTACATTGCATTGTCTCAACATGTTTCAGTCACTGGATACATAACCACATTCTCCTTTTGATGGTGGCTTTTGTAGATCATCCACGAGACTGAGCTCCTTACTGTTTTGTTCACCTTCCATTATGTTGTTAGACTGATTTTTCTAAAACAAAATGTTATCACTTTTTTCCTCAGTGTTTTCTGGGTAATTCTAACCCATAGTCTTTACTATTCTGAGTCCTTGATCCTCTGAGAAGATGATAAAAATAATGGAATTTCTCTCCTAAAATAAATAAATATATATATTGAG
>NW_006408587.1:11862310-11864006 GCF_000296735.1 Chrysochloris asiatica
TTTTATAGATGCTGTGTTAATGTGTTAATTTTGGTTCTTTCTTCTTTTTGGATGTGAGTGTTCTTTACGATAAATTGGTCTCTCAGTACCACTTTTGCCGTGTCCCAAATATTTTGCTATGTTGTGTTTTTGTTCTCATTTTTTTCTAGGAACTTTGTGAATTCATGTTTAATTTCTTCTACTACCCAGTCACTTTTCAGCAGGGTGTTATTCAGTTTTCTTGTATTTGACTGCCCTACTTCTCTTAACAGATGCATTTAATCTGTTTAAAATCAGTGTAATTACTGATAGGTATGGATTAATTGCTGCCATTTTGTTTTTGTTTTTGTGGTGTCACTGCTTTCTTTGTTCTGTGTGTCTTCCTTTGTTGAGTTCATCCTTTTTGTGGTCCTCCCTGTGAGTTCCCTCATAGTTTTAATGTTTCCATATTCTTTTTGGATTTTCATTTTCTTGGTATGTTGTGAATTATTCATTTTCTTTGAGGTTGCCTTATAGTCCATCAATTTTTCCCTCCATTTAGTGCAGTCTATTTTATCCTGTAATCTACCTGACCTTCTCACCATCTGGATCTCTGTTCCTACATATTTACCTTCTTTTACATTGTAATTGTTTTGATCATATACTGACTGTATGAACTGTTTGTTCTTGTAGTTTTGTTCTGTTCTCAACTCTTCCTTCTGTCGATTTAATTCTGGGAGGTGCTGCCACATATTTCAATAGCTGGTTGTTGTCTGTTCTTGTTGGTTCTCCATTCATAGAACTCCCTTTAGGATGTTTAGTAACACAGGGTTGGCTTTAGCAAAATCCCTTAGTTCCTGTTTATCCTGGAATGTTTTGATTACACCATCATATTTGATTGACAGTTTTGCTGGATACAGGATTCTTGGTTGGCAGGTTTTTTTTTTTTTTTACTTTCAGGGTTTTATATGTATCTCCCCATTGCTTTCTTGCTTGCATAGTTTCTTCTGAGAGATCCGAGCTTTATCTGACTTGCTTGCCTTCGTATGTAACACTTCTGTTTTTGCTAGTTGCTTTCAGGAGTTTCTCCTTATCTTTGATTTTGGAGAGCTTGATTATGATATGTCTTGGTGATTTTCCTTTGAGGTCTATCTTTCCTGGGGTTTGTTGAGCTTCTTGAATGTTTATCTTTTTACTTTTCAGGATGTTAGAGAAGTTTTCTTCCAGCAGTTCTTTAACTATTTCCTCTGTGGACTTGTGTGATTCTTCTTGTTCTGGAATGCCAATAATTCTTACGTTATTCTACTTCATGTTGTCCAACATGTATCTTAGACCTTCAAATATTTTTATTGTTTTTTTCTGTTTGGTCTTCTAACTTACTGGTATTGAGAGATTTGTCTTCCAGCTCATTTGTTCTGTCTTCCATCTCTTCTATTAATCTGCTTTGCCCTTTTAGAGTGTTGTCTATTTCTGATATTCTATTACTGATCATTTGGACCTCTTTCTGTAGGTTTTGAATTGTTTCCAATGATATATATATCTTATTTGATTGTTCCTGTAGTGCTTTCCTGACTTCTTCCTTATTTTTCTCAACTCCATTGTAAAGTGTTTTGAAACATTTTATGATCATTTTTCTGAATTCCTTCTCAGGCGTTTCCAAGGCCTGCCCTCCTTCCAGAATGGAGTCCAGGTCTACCTCTAGGTCATTTGTCTCAGACATTTTATCTTGTTTCTGGAC
>NW_006408587.1:11864946-11875219 GCF_000296735.1 Chrysochloris asiatica
ATCAGGCACTCCCCCACAGTTACCAGAATGAAAGTATGAAAACAGTAGGGTGGGTGGGGAGGCCAATGAACAGATACAAAAAAAAAAAAAAAAAATCAGAACAAAGCAAAACCAACAAAGCGTATTGTTCACATTTGCTCTGAGCTTCCTGTGGCACTTTTCCCGGTGTGTCTGCTCCCCCACTTGGTCTTGCTCTTTGGACTTACCCAAGTTGTAGGCTCCAGTCTGCTGAGGCTGGCAGATTCAAAAGTATGCGATTTCTTACTTTTGCTACAAGTTCCAGTATCTATAAGCCTTCAAACCTTTAAAATATTCCTATCTCGTGGTTCTGAGTTTTGGAGCTCTACCCTGGATCTGTTTTACCTGGTATTCTGTGGTATTTCTGAAGGTGAATTTCACTGCATCTCCATCCTAGCTGCCTTCAAGTCCCGCCTCTGCTATGAAGATTTTTAATTAAAACTTTTAGCTGGCATTCAATACAAAATTCAAAATTGAATGAATGATAATTCAAAGTCCTAATGGGACAATTGGAGTTTCTAACTCAGTCTGAGATCCCCTCCCTTACTGGAACAAATTGGTACCAGGTTTATTTACAAAGAGGTACTCATTTTCTTCTCTTAGAAATAGTTCTTCCTGCCAAGATCTACTTCTAAAAATTGCCTTCACAAAATCATTTACTAATAAAAAGATAAGTTTGTTCACATCATAACAAAAATGCCTAAAATGCTATATTGTTGAATTTATACTGCAAAGTTTATTTTGTCCTAAAACAAGAAATCAAGTAGAAGCAGGTTTGATGTTGTTAAGTGTCTTCATGTTGTTTTCAACTCATAAGGACCCTGTACACAGTTTCGAAGGTACTGCTGGCGAGTTTGAATCAGTGACCTTGTGTTGAGCAATATAGTGCTTATCCTGCAGTACCATACCAGGATGCATTCTTTAAATTTATGTTGTGTATCACTTCTGCTAATAACCCACTGGCCAAAGAAAAGATGAGCAAGCTCAGTGGGAGGGCACTGAAAAAATTTGCATGGCAAATTTCTTGGGTGTAGTTTGTGAGGGATTAAAGCTAGTGATGAAATGTAGCATAAATGTATACTTATGTGTTTGTGTTATCTATAAGTAAATGCCAAAAGATATAAGTAGTGTATACACATAATTGCAGAATACAGTCTACAAATAAATTTAAAATGTTGTGGCAGTCATAACTGTAGCCTGTAGCAACATTTCATCTAGTGCTGGAAAATTTGCTTAAATGTCCACCTCCTTCAATAACTTCTTGGATGACAACTTGACAAAAATGCGAAGGGCTTCCAATAGTATCCATAAAGATAACAGAACTAAATTCATCTTTTACTGAAAGTGAATTTTTGATTTATCTAACAGAACAAACTTACATTCTAAAGCCAATCTAGTATTTAAAGATCTTAGGTTTTGAAAAACCATAAAATGTTTGCTAACTGTTGCTTGTTTTGTTTTGCTTCCTAAACCTGCTCAATATTTATTAATTTGTCATTTCCATTCTCTGATTTACATAGCTGTTTATACTACTTTTTATATCTTATGATTCCACTTATTTCTATCACTAATTATTGAGTGATTTATCCTCAAGAAATTTCCCAAGAAATTTTGGGCATGCCACAGGTAAACTTTTAATGCAACTACTTACTAAAAAAAAAAAATCTTTGCTTTAACCTGATAATTGGTATAGTTAGCTTAATATAGAATTTTGGGCTAAAAATAAATTCCCTCAGGACACTGCAGCCATTAATTGGTTGCCGTCTAGTCTTACAAGAGCTTTTAAGAAGACAAATGCCATGTGTATGATATTGTTGTTGTTAGGTGTCATTGGGCTGGTTCTGAGTCACATTGGCCCTGTGTGCATCAGAACAAATTGCTCCATTGTCTGGCCTCATCCTTACAATCATTGCTATGTTTGAATCTTTGCTGTAGCCACTATGCCACTCCATCTTCGAGGATCTTTCTCTCTTTTTGATAACCCAATCTTTTACCAAGCATGATGTCCTTCTCCAGGGGTTTGTACCTCCCGATAACATATCCAAAGTATGTAAAACCAACTCTTCCCATTATCGCTACTAAGAAGCATTCTGGTTGTTCTTTGTCCAGGATAGATTTGTTCATTCTTCTGTCTGTCCATGCATATTAATAGTCTTAACCAATAGCATAATTTAAATGTATCTATTATTCTTCAATCTTTCTGATTTCTTGTCAAGCTTTTGCCTGTATATGAAGTTTTGAAAATACCAAGGTTTGGGTCTGGTTCACCTTGTTGCTATTGTTGTTAAGTGCTGTCAAGTTGGTTCCAACACATATAGACTCTGTATAGGGTTTCCGAGGAGTAGCTGGTGAGCTTGAATCACAGATCTTGTAGATAGAAGTCCAGAGCAGATCCTACAAAAAGTGCCATGTCTGTTTCTTAACACTTTAAAGAAGTCTTTTGCCCAATGCAAGAAATTGTTTGATTTTTTTTTTTTTTACTTTTAATTCCATGGGTATTGATTGTGCATGTTGAATAAAATGAAATTCTTAACATCTTTAATCTTTTCTCCATTTATCATGAGTTGCTTATCAGTCCAGCTGTGAGGATTTTTTTCCCTCCATATTACATATTGCATACTGAAGCCTGTAGCCTTTGATCCTCATCAGTAAGCCCTTTAAGTCCTTTTCACTTTCATCAACAAGTGTTATGTCATCAGCATATTACAAATTGCTAATGAACCTTCCCCCAATCTGAATACTGCATTTTTCTTTATTAAGTTTGGTTTTTCAGATTATTTGTTCAGCCTATAAAGTGAATAAATATGGTGAAAGGATACAACCCTGAAGCACATCTTTCCTGATTTAAAAGAATTCCATATCACCTTGTTCTGTTCTAACAACTGCCTCTTGGTCTATGTACAGATTACGCATGAGCACAATGAAGTCTTCTGGAATTGCCATGCTTTGCAATGCTATTCATAGTTTGGTATGATCCACATAGTTCAATGTCTTCACATAAACAATCAACATCTTTTCAAGTCAATAATTGCTAGCTGAATGAGAAAAATGAGTATAGATTTTCATTCAATTTGTTTCAAGGAAATAGCATACTATATTTTGTTTGATTTCATTTTTTCTATTATTGCAAATCTATACATTTTCTCTAATTTAGTATTTAACATTCTAACCCTGTCATTTATTTAATATTTATCTTGAAACCATACTAGAATTAATGAAATGCAGAAAGAGGAGAGCATGGTCTCTGACTGTACATTTCAAGCTTCATTTAATAGTATCTATAATACTTAATGTTAGATGAGAAAGTAATTTGACTTAATATCACTGCAGTAGTAATTCAAGCTATTGTGCATTATACAATTCTCTGAAAGGAAAAGAAGCATTATATTCCATTTAGGAAAATCATGGTGATTGTCTCTCTTTGAAGAAATTGTGAATGTCCTGTCACACATATAATTTTAAAAGTTTAAAATACAATCAATCTTGAGGTTGAAGATTTAGTACTATGATGAACCTTTAAAAAATTCAACAGATATTTCTGTCTATCTTTTTTGTTATACAGCATAAGATTTTATAAAATAGCCAATTATATGGCTATTGAACTTTTTCAGAGCCAAAGTACACATAATTCCTTTTAATCCTGAATAAAATACATTAAAAATGTCAATTAAATACCAGTGAGTGAGGTCTATATTGGAATAAACTAGAGAGACAATATCTATTCTATTTTCAAAGATCTTATCAATAGCATATTTTTTTCCTTTATTTTCTCAGTGACTGTTAAAAATTGTGTTTTGTCTCCTAATAATATTGTTCTGCAGGAGAAAGATGAGGCTTTCTACTTCTGTAAAGATTTACAGCCTCGGAAACCCTGTACAGGGTCACTATGAGTCGGAACCGACTCCACAGTACATAACAACAACAACAACAATACGTATTATAATTTTTAGCCATTATTTCTGTGGATGCTCATTGCTTGGACTCCTGGTATTAATCGGCGCTGAACTTTGAACTACAAGGCTGACAGTTCAACACCCTAGCCCTCCTCAGAAACCCTATGCAGAGGAGCTATGAGTCAGCAGCTATGAGTCAGCATCCTTTCTTCTGCATTTAGCAATTCCTGTGGTTATAATCCCATTTTGCAATGGGTTTCCTTTGTTATGTTAATGAGACACGATTAGTGGACTTCAGGTGTGGCAATGTAAAATAAGCACTAGACTGTGAATCACAAGGTCAGCAGTTCAAACCCATCAGTTGTTCCTAGTGTGGGAATAAATATCTTTTCTTCAAAAATTATTATAATCATGTTTATGTATTCATGTGACCTTTCTTTTCTTCTTTTTGACTACTTCCTGAAGTAAAGACTTTATGATCTTTCTTTTCCTTTTACTATTTCCTGAAGTGAGTAAGGGACTGTATTACTTCTCTTCTACTTTTTACTATTTCCTGAAATGGGAATGCATGCCTTAGAAATTTGAACTAGCCAACCGGTAAGGGAAAAGATTATGTGGTCAAAGCCCTAGCCAGTGGGGTGAGACACAGCCTTAAGACTTGCTTCAGGGATTAAAACCTGAGTGGACTGCCCGCTCCTTGTGCTCACTGGCCTGTTCCCTTACGGCTATGCACACGCACCCTACTGCAGGAGTAAGTTTTGCTTGGCCAAGATCATTTAACCTCAGTCGTTACGAATCAGGCTGCGAACCACAAGGTCAGCAGTTCGAAACTACCAGCTGATCCGCGGGAGAAAGATGAGGCTTTCTGCTCCGGTAAAGATTTACAGCCTCGGGAAACCCTATACAGGGTCACTATGAGTCGGAACCGACTCCACGGCACACAACAACAACAAACACACCTCTCAGTATACTGGGCATAGGTTCTCTGTGAGTCAGAATCAGTTCAAGGGCACCTAAATTGATAATTACTGGTGATTGGAAATAAAAGGTTGGGAGCAAAGAGGAAGGATATATAGCCTTGGAAAATATAGCCTTTGTGATAGAAATGATGCTGGAGATCGCATAATAGAATTCTGCAAAACCAATGATTTGTTCATTTCAAATGCCTTCTTTAGACAGCATAAGAGATGAATATACACATGGACTTCACCAGATGGAATACATAGAAATCAAATTGACTATATCTGCAGACAGAGACGATGGAAAATCTCCATATCATCAGTGAAAACAAGGCCAGGGACAGACTGTGGAACAGACCATTAATTACTCATATGCAAATTCAAACTGAAGCTAAAGAAAATGAAAACAAGTCCACAAGAGCCAAAATATGACCTTGAATATATGCCACCTGAATTTAGAGATCTGACGAACAGATTTGATACATTAAACACTAAAGACAGAAGACCAAAAGAGTTATGGGATGACATCAAGAACATCATACATGAAGAAAGTAAAAAGTCATTAAGAAGACAAGAAAGAAGAAAAGGGCCAAAATGAATGTCAGAAGAGACACTGAAACTTGCTCTCCAGTGTACAGATGCTAAAGCAAATGAAATAAATGAGGAAGTACAAGCACTGAACAGAAAATTTCAAAAATTAGCTCAAGAAGATAAAGACATATATTAAAACAAAATGTGCAAGGATCTGGAGTCAGAAAACCAAAAAGGAAGAACACACTCAGCATTTCTCAAGTAGGGGGAACTGAAGAAAAAATTCAAGGCTTGACTTTCATTATTGAAGAATTCTCTGGGCAAATTATTGAATGATGCAGAAAGTATGAAGAGAAGATGGTAGGAATATGCAGAGTCACTGTAACAAAGGGAAATGGTTAATGTTAAACTGTTTCAAGAGGTAGCATATGATCAAGAGGCAATGGTACTGAAGGATGAAGTGCAAGGTACATTGAAGGAATTGTCAAAGAACAAGGCACCAGGAGTTGATGGGATAAAAATTTAGTTCTTTCAAGACAGTGAGGCAGCACAGGAGGCATTGACTCATCTCTGCCAAGAAATTTGGAAGACAACTATCTGGTTGACCAATTGGAAGAGATACATATTTGTGCCCATTCAAAAGAAAGGTGACCCAACAGAATGCAGAAATCATGGGACAATCTCTTTGATAGCCCATGTGAGTAAAGTTTTGCTAAAGGTAATATAGAAATGGCTGCAAACATACATTGACAGAGAACTTCTAGATGTTCAGCTGGATTCAGAAGAGGCCGTGGAATGAGGGATATCATTGCTGATGTCCGATGGATCTTGGCTGAAAGCAGAGAATATCAGAAAGATGTTTACCTGTGCTTTATTGACTAGGCAAAAGCTTTTGATTGTGTGGATCATGACAAGCTATGGACAACATTGCGAAGTATGAGTGTTCCAGAACACTTGTGTTCATGAGGAATCTGTACCTGGACCAAGATGCAGTTGTTCGAATAGAACATGGGAACACTGAATGGTTTCAAATTAAGAAAGGTGTGTGACAGAGTTGTATTCTTTCACCATACTTATTCAACCTGTATGCTGAGCAAATAATACGAGAAGCTGGGTTTTATGAAGAAAAACGTGGCATCAGGATTGGAGGAAGACTCATTAAGAACCTGTGATATGCAGATGATACAACCTTGCTTGCTGAAATTGAAGAGGACTTAAAACATTTACTGATGAAGATCAAAGAGCACAGTATGGATTACATCTCAATGTCAAGAAAACAAAAATCTTCACCACTGGACCAATAAACAACATTCATATCAATGGAGAAAAGATTGAAGTTGTCAAGGACTTCATTTTTCTTGGATCAACTATCAACACTCATGGAAGCCACAGTCAAGAAATCAAACAATGTATTGCATTGGGCAAGTCTGCTGTACAAGACCTTTATAAAGTGTTGAAGAGCAAAGATGCAGCTTGAAGAGTAAGGTGTGTCTGACCCAAGCTATGGTATTTTTAATAACCTCATATGCATGTGAAATCTGGACAGTAAATAATGAAGACTGTAAAAGAATTGATGCATTTGAGGTATGGTGTTGTATGAAAATATTGAAAGTGCCATGGGCTGCCAAAAGAACCAACAGATCTGTACTGGAAGAAGTACAGCCAGAGTGCTCCTTGGAGGCCAGGATGGCCAAACTTCATCTCTCATACTTTGGACATGTGGTCAGCAGGAACCAGTCACTATAGAAGGATAACGTGTTTGGTAAGATGTAGGGTCAGAGAAAAAGAGGAAGACCCCCAGCAAGATGGATTGGCAAGGTGGCAGCATCAATGGGCTTAAGCGTGGCAACACTTGTGAGATTGGACCAGGACTGGACAGTGTTTAGTTCTGTTGTGCATAGGGTAGTTATGAGTCATTACCAACTGGATGATACCTAACAAAAACAGCACAGAAATTATTAAAATAACCTCAGAAAATAACTCAATGATCTCATTTGATATTTTACTAGAATATTCGAAAATAGAAACGTCCAAAGGTTGGAATCCAGGGCTGCTAAATAAATATATGGAAAGGGTTAAAACCCTGTTTGTGGGAAGGAAGAGGAATGCTTGTGTGTTTATACTGTGTATATATTGTTTCTTTTAAGTATCATCGTGTTGGTTCTGACTCCTCGTGACCCTCTATAGAATTTCAGAGGCTGTAAATCTTTGTGAGATTAGAAAGCAAGCCTAATCTTTCTACTGGGGAGTGACTGGTGGGCTCTTATACAAACACACACACACGCGCACGTACACACTCCCACAAACATGGTGTAAGCCCTTTCTTCATAAACTAACAACAGATACCAGAGAGATAAGAAAATGGACATTTTTCTTACATTACAAAATTCATAAAGTCCTTGTATTGAAAAGGAAGGTCAATAAGGAACAACCACATTACCATTCTCCCTAAAGTATAATGTCAAATTTTTTAAACTATGGCTTTAAAGTTCTTCAGGTAATTTCAAACTTTTAATGTAAAATGTTTCTTCACCTATGGTAATTTATTCCAGTTATTTCTATCTCATCTCATCAGCAGCTCACAACTAATTCAAAACTGAAATGCTCTTCTAAATGTGTCTCTTTTGATTTTAGTGACTGTCAATAGAAATTTCATGAGGCAAAATTCCTGCTGGGAAGAAAAGCACACATGGAAATAATAAAATAATCTAGGCTGAATTTGAGTTTGCTCAAAACAAAATCATATGGTAACTAAGTGTCCTAAGCCTTTATTTTTTCTTGTAACAAGTTTTTAATTGGGTTTATCATATCCAATGTTCAATGAAAGCTAATTTTAAAATTCTTCAAAAAAGGCATAAAATTAATTTCTGATCTGAGAAGTAATATTTTCCTAAACTCTCAATTTCAAATTTCCTCTGAAAGGGTACATACTTTTAAAATAAGAAATCTAACTTGAGAATGTATTCAAATTAAAAAAAAAAAAAATCATCTACTATCCTCCTCCTATTATTTGTATTGATTAGGTTTCTTTCCAAACTGTCTTGTCATGGTCTGGATTTTTCTGTTTTCATTAGATTGACTGGGTTGGTCTCAAGTGTGTATCCCCATGTGATTAATTAACTTTGAATCATGTTTGAATTTCATTCCACGTGCATTTGACTGATGGAACCTCTTTCTTGTAGAAAGCTTCTGTTGGGAAACCAAAATTTAGCTCAGAACAAAACTTCAGAATTAATTAAATTGTATTGCTTGTCTCAATGTGATAGCAGCATGGTATATATAAGCAGATTTCCCTATTATTTTTTCTGTTTATCAGTCTCTATACTATTGGTGGTCAAAATGATTAAGAAAGACAAAAAATGATTTTACCCATTTTTTAAGACTCTCTAAAAGTATTGTTTTCATTGCAGAAAGCAAAAGAAAATAATATAAACCAGGGAGTGTGAGGTCTTAATAATTTCAGGAGATGTAATTTTTAAAAAATATTTTTCTTTGTAACCATTTAACTATAACTAAATGATCACTATAATTTTGTTCTAATAATAAAGAAATAACTTGATAATAGTTTATGAATAACAAGTAGTAAACAAATAAGTACTCCCAAGAACAGTTTTTGTAAATGATTATTTTACGTTGAAATTCTTGAAAGTAAATCTCTAAACCAATGATTTCTCTCTCTCTCTCTTTGTGTGTGTATGTGTGTGTGTGTGGCTATGTGTATATGTTTAATACATGTTACAGGGAAATACTGAACTCTGTGTTCCTTTTCAGCACCCTGGCCTGAAAATCTCCTAATATTCTGCTTTTCAGAATAGCATCATCAAGTCAGTGCTATAGTGAATCATGGATGGAAATGTGTTATAACGTTGAGGTATGTTGTGGCAACAAAATGAATGAGAATTAGCCTTCAGGTGGAGAAACAGCTTTTAAGTGCTAAGAAATAGTAAAATGATAAAACAGAATTCTCCAGTGTGTTCTGATTCTTCAAGATGGTTTCTCATAATTAAGATGATATTGAATATTAAAGTGTAGTTCACCCCCATAGCCATCTCAGTGGCCTGAGTGATTTGTTGTTTGAATGAGGAAAATGTATTGGTTCCTGGAGAGTTCTTTTCATCTTGGACCCTTTCTACAATTAAGGTGCCATTTTAATGTTCTTGAACAAAAACATGTCAGATGGCATGGACCAGAAATAAACTACCAACACCATAGAGTTATATGAAAATGTGAAATGACGGAGATATTCGAAGAAGATTACATGCATATGATCAATATTCAAATGTGATACTAAGAACTATAGTTCTCAGTATCCTTACTCCTTACCCCTTGCCCCACAAAAAGTATCCAGCTGCTCTCGCTACCAAAAAAAAAGACACTCTAGACTCAAAGAGTAAAAGAAAGAGAGAGAAAGATAAAGGACCTCTGGTAACTTAGTGGATTATGAACTGGGCTGCTAACTATAAGATCAGTAGTTTGAATATTCCAGTCACTTCCTGGTAGAAAGATGAGGCTTTCTGCCTCCATAAAGATTTACAGCCTTGGAAACTTTGTTGTTGTTGTTGTCAGGTGCTATCAAGTCAGAACCGACTCATAGCAACCCCATGCATAGCAGAACAAAACAATGTCCAATCCTGGGCCAACCTTACTATCGCCGCCACACTTGATGCCATCAATGATGTCACCTGGCCAATCTATCTCGTTAGAGGTCTTCCTCTTTTTCTCTGACCCTCCACCTTACCCAGCATGACATCCTTCTCCAACGACTGTTTCCTCCAGACAATGTGTCCAAAGTATGAGAGATGAAGCCTAGCCATCTAAGGAGCACTCTGGTTGCACTTCTTCCAAAACAGATCTTTGGTTCTTTTGGCAGTC
>NW_006408587.1:11875875-11878358 GCF_000296735.1 Chrysochloris asiatica
TTAAAATGCTTTCCTGAGCCTGACTAGAGTTTAGTTAAGCAGTCTCTAGGTAGGCAAAATCAGGTAAAATCAGTTTGGTCCTTACAGGTCGTCTGATCTCTTGACCGCTGCTTCTGCGAGTGTTGATAGTTGATCCAAGAAGAATGAAGTCCTTGACAACCTCAATCTCTTCTCCATTAGAAACTCTATACAGGGTCATTTTGAGTTGAAACCAACTCAGTGGCACACCACCACCACCATCACCAATAAGGAACCTGTGATTACTATAGAAATTGAAGAAATATATGAAGAGATAAATAAGTCAATGAAATGAAATATTTTGATGCTGTTTGTATAGGGAAATTATGTCATTCTAGTGGCCCTGTCATGGTTGAATTGTAGTCCCTGGAGTGATGATATTGTCCTTTCAAATATAGGAAGATCATTAGCATAGCGGTCCTCCTTACAGAGAGGTAAGGATTCGCATCCACTTTGTGAAAGAAGCGGATGGCTTTGGGGCTCCACCTCCTGTTGTTTTGCACACTGCATGCTCATCTTTATCTCTCTACTATACTCTGGTTTTAAAGCCCAAGGGGCTGATCTGGAGAATTGGTCCATATAAGGTTTTCTTGAGTCTTATTTTTTCAGGTTTCAGCTTATTAATAATTAATTTTATTTCCTTTTGCAAACAGTCTCCTCTTTTCTCCACCTCTCTTTAAAAAAAAAATTCCTCACTACTGACATTGCTGATTTCCTGCTGAGACAGGCCATACCTAAAGTGACTTGAGACACCTTTCTTTCCTTGTTCTAACTACGTAACAGTAACAGTGCTTTTGTTGAGAATTGACTGAAACAAGGAATTTACCCTGTGTAGAAAGGAGGAAACTGTACAATTGCCTCAAAAAAATGATACACAATTTCTAACAATATCTGAAATTGGTAAAAATCATTAGTTATGCCAAAAATCTAAACTATTCGCCATCAAATGCATTCCAACTCAAGGCAACCTCATTGTTTCAGAGAATTGCATTCCATAGTTTTTCCATTGCCTGTGATCTTTCAGAAGGAGATTGCCAAGCCTTTGTTTTGAGGTGCCTGTGGGTGGATTAGAACTACTAAACTTTGGGTTAGTTGATGTTAAGTGCTGTCGATTTGGTTCCAGTGCATATTCACACTATATGGACTCAAGTGTGGCAGCGGTAGTGAGGTTGGCCCAGGATCGGACACTGTTTCGTTCTGCTGTGCATGGGGTTGCTATGAGTTGGTTCCGACTCGATGGCACCTGACAACAGGGTTTCAGAGGAGCAACTGATGGCTTTGAAATTCCAGTCAGTTATTAGTGGTCTAGTTCTTATCCTATAGCAGCACACTGTGCTCTTATCTTTTGTGCTACCCAATGAGTACTTCATTAGTCATTAAAAAGCAACAAACATTCACTAGAATATGGTAGCATTTCCTCAACTTTTTAAGATAAAATTATTAGTAATTATAATAATTGTGATTCCACTTCTAAGAATATACTTAAAAGAATTAAAAGTAGGCCCTTAAATAAATATGCATATGTTCATAACAACATTATTGTTGTTTTCATTATGTGTTGTAGAGTCGATTCTGAGTCATAGTGACCCTGTAAAGGATTTCCAAGCAGCAGCTGACGAGCTTGAACCACCGACTTTGCAGTTCAAATGACTTTGCAGTCTGATATATTAGCCCACAGCACCACAGCAGGACTCCATAACAATATTATTAACTGTAGCCAAATGGGGAAAGCAGCATGAACACCCATGAACCAATGAAGGCATAAAAAAAATCCTGTATGCAAATACAATTTAATTTTATTTATCCATATAATGGAGTGAAGATCTTATACATACTACAGTGTGTGTGAACTCGGAATCTTTATGTTAAGTATAAGAGTCAGACAAAAAAATCTCATATTGTAAGACTCCACTTGTATAAAATATCCTGAATGAAGAGTAGACAAGTCCATAGAAACAACACAAATTGCTGGTTGCCACAACTTGAGGTAAGAGACAATGTAAGCAACTGCTTAATATACTCAGGATTTCTTTTAGAAAGCTTTAGAGATATTTTGGAACTAGAAAGAGGTGGTGGTTGTACAGCATCATTATGAATGTATTTGTTTTTGCTGTTAGGTATAATTGAGTCAATTCTGATTCATAGCAACACTACTTATGACAGTATGAAATACTACAGAATCCTCCTCCTCATCACAATGCTTGAGCTCACTATTGCACCCTTATGTCAGTCCATCTCATTGAGAGGTTACCTCCTTTTTATGGACTGCTTTACAAAGCATGATGCCCATCTCTAGAGACTGGTTCCTCCTGAAACATGCCCCAAGTACATGAGACAAAATCATGTCATCCTCACTTCTAAGGAACATTCTGACTATACTCCTTCCAAATATGTGTTCATTCTTCTGGAAGTCCTTAGTATAGTCAATATTCTTCACTAGCATCATAATTCAAAGGCATCAATTC
>NW_006408587.1:11879898-11883710 GCF_000296735.1 Chrysochloris asiatica
TTAGCAACAACAAAAATAGCTCAAACATGTACTGATAATTACTGGTGATTGCAACATGAAGGTTCGAAAAATAGAGGAAGGGTCAGTAGTTGGGGATCACATGACTCATTTGTTACAAATGCTTTTGTTTAAACAACATGGACGACACAGAATCAAATTGACTATATTTGTGGGAAAAGATACTGCAAGAGCTCAATATCAATCAAATATCAGTATCAGTCCAAACAAGGACAGAGGCTGACTGTTGACCAGACCACCAATTGCTGATATACAAGTTCCAGGTGAAGCTGAAGAAAATTGTTTAAAGTTCCACAAGAGCCAAAATATGACCTTAAACATATCCCACCTGAATTTAGAGATCACCTCTAGAACAGATTTGATGCATTAGACATTAATGACCACAGACCAGGAGAGTTGTGAGATGACATCAAGAACATCATACAAGAAGAAAGCAAGAAGTCATTAAAAAGACAGGAAAAAAAAAAAAAAAAGACCAACACAGATGTCAGAAAAGACTCTGAAACTTGCTCTCCAGCATAGAGATGCTAAAGTGAATGAAAAAATGAAGTAAAAGAGCTGAACAGAAAATTTTAAGGGATAGCTTAAGAAGACAGTCAAGTATTGTAGTAAAATGTGTGAAGACATGAAGTTAGAAAACCAAAAGAGAAGATCACACTCAGTATTTCTCAAATTGAAATAACTGAAAAATAAGTTCAAGCCTTAACTTGCAAGATTGAGGAATTCTATGGACAAAATATTGAACGATACAGAAATCATCAAAAGAACATGGAAGGTATGTACAGAGTCATTGTGCCCAAAAGAAATGGTCAGTGTTCAACCATTTCAAGAAGCAGCATATGAGCAAGAACTGACAGATACTAAAGAAAGAAGTTCAAACTGTACTGAACGTACTGGCGAAAGACAGGCTCCAGGAATTGATAGAATAAAAGTTGTAATCTTTCAACAAACTGATGAAGCACTGGAAATGCTCACTCTATAAATTGCTATCTTGTCAACTAATTGCAAGAGAGCCAAATGTGTGCCCATTCCAAAGAGAGGTGTCCCAGTGGAATGCAGAACTCATAGGATAATATCATTAATGTCACATGCAAGTAAAATATTGCTAAAGATAATTTTAAAATGATTGCAAAAGAACCTAGACAGGAACTGTTAGGAATTCAAACTGGATTCAAAATAAGATTCAGAATGAGAGATGTCATTGCTGATGACAGATGGATCTTGGCTGAAAGCAGAGAATACCTTGATGATATTTTCTTGGCATTTATTGATTGCGCAATGGCTTCTGATTGTGTAGATCATGACAAGCTATGGGTAACATTGTGAAAAATGGACATTCCAGAACAATTTATTGTGCTACTAGGAACCTATACGTAGACAAGAGGCTATCTTTCAAAAAGAACAAGGGTATATTGAATGGTTTAAAATCAGGAAAGGTATGCATAATGCTTTATCCTTTTACCATACTTATTCAATCTGTATACTGAGCAAATAATCTGAAAAGATAAACTATGTGAAGAAGAATGTGACATCAGGATTGGAGACAGACTCATTAACAACCTGTGATATGCAGATGATATAATCTTGCTTGCTGGAAGAGAAGAGAATGTTATTACTTTGAACATCAAAGACCACAGCTTTCTCTATGGATTGGATCTCAATGTAAAGAAAACAACATTCCTCACAGCTGGACCAATAAATAACATCATGATAAGCGGATAAAAGATTGAAGTTGTCAAAGACATCATTTGGCTTGGATGTACTATATCAATATCCATGGAAGTAGCAGCCAATGACCTTATTGCATTAAATACCAAATGACCTATTGCATTAGGTAAAACTGCTGCCCAAGATCTCTTTAACATATTCAATAGCAAAGGTACCAGTTTGAGGACAAAGGTGTGCCTGACCCAAGTCATAATATTTTCAATAGCATCAGATGCATGTGAAAGTTGGACAATGAATAAGGAAGGCTATCAAAGAATTGATGTATTTGAGTTAAAGTTTTAGAGAAGAATATTAAAATTACCATGGACTGTAAGAAGAACATAAAAATCTGCATTGGAAGAAGTACAGCAGAATGCTTCTTAGAAACCAAGATTGTAAGATTTCATCTCTTATACTTCAGAATGTTACCAGGAGGGTCTAGTCCTTAGAGAAGAATATCATGTTTGGTAAATTGAAGGGTCAGTGAAAAAGAGGAAGACCCTCGAGGAGACGGATTGGCACAGTAGTAGTATCAGTGGGTTCAAACATAACAACAACTGTGAGCATGGCATAGGCCCAGGCAGTACTTTGTTCCATTGTGCATAAGGTCTCTTTGCCTGAACAGTGTTTTGTTCTGTTGTGCATAAGGTCTCTTTGAGTCAGAGCTGTCTGAAGGGCACATAACAATATAGACAGCTGCAACCATTTTTAAATTATCTTCATGAAAATTTTATTTGTGTGTGATATTTATGATGTTGTTCAATAATTTCCACATTACACTGGATTATATTTCTTTGGAAAAGTACAAATATACATCTCTTCCACTTGGTTGTTCAGATAGATATCTCCCAAATTTTTTGGCACAGATGAGTGAGTGATTCCATTGTTGCATATATTTGTTGAAACATCTCAGTTGGATTTCAATCAGTTGGTTGTGCTGAGAAGTTGGCTCTGACGCAGAGACCCTGTATAGGGTTTCCAAGGCTGTAATCTTTACAGGAGCAGAAAGCCTCATCTCTCTCCCATGGAACAACCTTGAGGTTAGCAGCCTGACTTGTTACCACTCTGCTACCAGAGCTCCTAGTTACATAAAATAAAATGAAATAAACAAAAAAAAACTTACATAATTACTAGTGTTCTATTTTATTTTTCTTTGCTAGCACTTTTTTCTATCAGAACAAATTCATTCAGTCCTCTTTGTATATGAGGAAGATACTGAATGCAACTAGCTTAACAAAAAAGAAATGACCTCTCTCTTAATACAGTTTATATTCTACTAGCAAATTGGTATTAAAATAAAAGTATAAAATAACAGAAATTTCAATTTGTGCTATAAAGAATAAAAGGAGTATGCAATGTGTATGAGAGAGTATTCTGATTTGGTGGTCAGAGGAGTCTTCAGAGAAGAGATGATATCTAAGCTGAGACCTGATGAATAAGAAGATGAAAGATGAAATCTTTTAGAGAACAGTACTTGTACAGTGGAACTACAACTTTAAAATCCCAATGGTGGAAAGTACTTTGACATACTTCATAAAATGAAAGACTGTTGGTGAGACTTCAAGGTACTTAGTTCATGAAAAGGAGTGTGACATGAAAGGAGATAGGAAAAGGAATTAGATACATGACTGCTTGTTTTGCTAGATGCCTTCCAGTCAGTTCCAATATAGAGAGCCCCACGTATACTATGTCCTGCACCATCCTCACAATTCTTAATATGTTTGACTGACTGCAGCTGCCACTGTGTCAATCCATCTTTCTGAGGTCTTTCTTTTGCTGACACTCTACTTCACCTAGCACGATGTTCTTCTAAGGGACTTGTGCCTCCTGATAATATATCCCAAGTACAAGAGATAAAGTCTCACCACCTCACTTCTATGGAGCATACTGGCTGTACTTCTTCTAAGACAGATATGTTTGTTATTCTGGAAATCCACATAACTTTTAGTCTTCATCAACACATGTATTGATTTTGCTATGGTTTTCCTAATCCGTTATCCTTTCAAATGCATATAAGGCAATTGATAAATGCATATTATGGCTTGGGACAAGTGCACCTTAATCCTCAAACGGATATTTTTGCTCTT
>NW_006408587.1:11884645-11894601 GCF_000296735.1 Chrysochloris asiatica
CCGATAACTGTCTTCCAAATTTGTTGACAAGTGAGCTCCTTTATGTTGCATCAGTTTGTTGATACATTTTAATTTGTATTCAATCCGTTCCTTGAACCTTGGTTTTCATCAGTGCCTTCAGTGCTGCTTGTACTTCTTTATTCAATACCATCAGTTCTTCACCATATGGTACCTCTTAAAATAATTGAACATTAACCACTTCTTTTTGGGTACACTGACTTCTTCCATCTTCTTTTGATATTTCCTGCATCATTCATTATTTTGTCTATGAATCCTTCAATATTGCAACTTGAGAATTGAAAATTTTCTTCAGTTCTTTTAGTTTGAGAATTTGCAGCGTGTACTTACCTTTTGGTTTTCTAACTCAAGGTTGTTGCACATTTCAATATAATATTTGACTTTGTATTCTGGAGGTGTCCTTTGAGAATTCCCTCCCAGCTCTTTTATTTATACATTTCTTCCATTCGATTTACCTTCTCTATGCTCATGAGCAAGTTGCAGTCTTTTCTACATCCATTTTGGCCTATTCTTTCTCCCTTGTCTTTTTAATAATCTTTTGTTTTCTTCATGTCTGAAGTTCTTGATGTCATCCCACAACTCTTCTGGTCTTCAGTCATTAGTGTCTGATGCATAATATCAGTTCTTCAGATGGTCTCTAAATTCAGGTAAAATATATTCAAGGATATATTTTGGTTCCAATGGAATTGTTTTAATTTTCTTTAGCTTAAACCTAAACTTAGATATGAGCAGTTGATGATATTTCCCACACTCAGCCCTGGCCTTGTTTTCACAGAAGAGACCATGGAAACAATCCCTGGCCTTGTTTTCATGGTCTCTTCTGACAGATGTGGTCAATATGATTCCTGTGTATTTCATCTGGTGAGGTCCATATAAATAGATGCCTTTTAAGTTCATGAAAAAAGCGATCTTCAATGAATTAGTCATTGATCTGGCAAAATTCTATTATGTGATTTACAGCATCATTTCTATCACCAAGGCCATATTTTCCAACTAGTTATCTTTCTTTCTTTCCCCTTCTGATAACCAGTAATTATCAATGTGTCTTGATTGCATGCTTGATCAATTTCAAACTGAAGAAGTTGGTTCCAACTCTTCAATTTCATCATCATTGGATTTAGTGTTTGGTCTTTAAATTTGAATAATAGTGGTATTAACTGGTTTTCTTTGTAGTATATTGATATTATCCAATCAAAGACAGCAGTGTACATCTAAGAAAATCATGAAATGTTCTTTTTTAGATGAATAAAATGCCACTCCTCTTCAATTTGTCATTTCAGGCCAAGTAAACCATGTGATTATCAATATAAAATGGCATATGCCTGTCCCTTTAAGATCACTAAGGGGTAGGATATCAAACTTTATGTGTTCCATTTCATTTCTTACAACTTCTGATTTTCCTAGATCCTTATTCCATGCCTTTCCTATTCTGTCTATTATTGGATACTTGCAGCTCTTTTTTTCTCATTTTGAGTTTGTTCCATTGGCAAATGATTGTCAAGAATGCTTAACTTAATTCACATCATTAAGGTCATCTCTACATTGAAGCCGCCACTCATCTGTCAGTTTGTAGAACTGCGAAGGCTTGCATGTTGCTACAATGCTGGAAGCTATGCCACCAGTACTTTAAATATCAGCAGGATCACCCATGGTACCTAGGTTTCAGCTGAGCTTCTAGACTAAAACAGAATAGGAAGAAAGAGAAACGGACAACTTATGAACGTTTAACCACTGAAAACTTTATGAGTATCAGTGGGACACTGTCAGATAGTTCCAGATTATTGAATATTGAAACTTTATGAATAGCACCAGAATATTGTAAGATTTAGTGCTGGAATAGACTCCTCAAGGTGTTGTTGTTTTTGTTAAATGCCAACAAGTCAATGCAGACTTATAGCAACCTTGTAAAGGGTATTCGAGGAGAGTTTGAGTCATCAACCTTGTGATTCACAGTTAAGTTCTGATCCTACAACACCATACCAGGAGTCTCTTCAAGTTGGCAGGCATTCAAAATATGACTGGGGTAGAGTAGTTTTTTTCAAAGTACATTTGACAATGATGACATCAGTGGAGTAAAGCTTTCAGACTCTCCTTTTGCTGTAGAAGCACAACTCATACTGAGGAGAAACAGTTGCAAACATCCATTAATAATTAGAACATGGAATGTATGAAGTATTAATCTAAGAAAATGAGAAGCTGTCAAAATGAAAAAGAACGTACAAAGATTGATATCTGAGGAATTAGTGAGCTGAAATGGACTGATATTTGGCTATTTGAATCTGATAATCATACGGTTTACTACGCAGAGAATGACAAAATGAAGAGGAATGGCATCACATTCATCATAAAAAAACACACACAAAAAAAATTTAAGATCTATCTTGAAGTATAATACTGTCTGTGAAAGAATAATATCCATAGGCACAAAAGGAAGACCAGTTAGTAGCACTATCATTTAAATATATGCAACAACAACTAAAGCCAGTGATGATTAACTTGAAGACTCCTACCAGCTTCTTCAGCCTGAAAGTGATCAAACATGCAATCAAGATGTATTGATAATTACTGGTGATTAGAATTCAAAGGTTGGAAACAAAGAGGAATGATCAGTAGTTGGACAATATGACCATGATGACAGAAACAATGCTGGAGATTGCACGATAGGACTTTTCAAGACCAATGATTTATTCCTTCATTGCAAATATCTTTTAAAACAACATAAAAGACCACTATCCATATGGACCTCACCAGTTGGAATACACATAAATCAAATTGACTACATCTGTGGGAAGAGAAGGTGAAAAAGCTTCATATCATCAGCCAAAACAAGGCCATGAGCTAATTGTGGAACAGATCATCAACTGAACATATGCAAGTTCAGGCTGAAGTTGAAGAATGTTAAAACAAGTCCAGGAGAGCCAAAGTATTATCTTGTACAAAATTTTACCACCTGAATTTATAGATCATCTCTAGAACAAATTTTACGTATTGGGCACTAATGACTGAAGATCAAAAGAGTTGTGTGATAACATCAAGAACATCATACTAGAAGAGACAAAGAGTCATTAAGAAGACAATAGAGAAGAAAAAGACCAAAATAGATGTCAGAAGAGACTCTGAAATATGCTTCCCAGAGAAGAAATGCTAACTCAAATGTGAAGGAAAAAGAAACAGAAAATTTCAAGGCAACTTCAATCTTGCCTCCATTTATCATGATGTTATTTATGAGCATTTTTGATTTCTTAATATTGATATGCAACCCTTACTGAAGAGAAGACAAAGTCAAATGTAATGGAATGTGCAAAGACATGGAATTAGGAAACAAAAAGAAAAGGACATGCTTAGCATTTCTCAAGCTGAAGGAAGTGAAAAAATTCAAGCCTTGACTTGCAATATTGAAGAATTCTATGGACAAAATATTGAATGATACAGAAAGCATCAGAAGAAGATGGAAGGTATACACACAGTGATTGTACTCAAAAGAAATGGTCAATTTTCAACCATTTCAAGAGGTAGCATTTTAAGAGATAGCTAATGCAGCACTGGAGGCACTCACTCATCTAGACCAAGAAATTTGGAAGATGGCTACTTGGCTAACTGATTGGAAGAGATCTATGTTAAGTGCCTAGTCCAAAGAGAGGTGACCTAATAGAATGCAGATATCATCAGACAATATCATTAATATCACATGCGAATAAAATTTTGCTAAAGATGGCTGCAACCATACTATATTGGCAGGAAACTGACAAATGTTCAAGTCAGATTCAGACATGGAATGAGGAATATCGCTGATAACAGATAAATCTTGGCTGAATGCAGAGAATAACAGAAAGATGTTTATCTGTGCTTGAATGTCTATGCAAGTGTTTTAATCTGTGTGGGTCATGACAAGCTATGGATGACATTGTGAAGAATGGATATTCCAGAACACTTGGCTGTGTTCATGAGGAAGCTGTACATAGACTAAGAGGCAGTCACTGAACAAAACAAGAGAACGCTGAATTTTGGTTTCAGATAAGGAAAGGTGTGTGCCAGGTTTATGCTCTTTGACCATATTTACTCAATCTGTATGCAGATCAAATAATCCATGAATCTGAATTATATGAAGAATAATACAGCATCAGGATAGAAGGAAGACTCATTAACAACCTGCAATATGTAGATGATACAACTTTGATTGCTGAAAGTGATACTTACTGATGAAGATCAAAAATCATAGTCTTTAATAAGGGTTGCATATCAATATTAAGAAATCAAAAATACTCACAAGTAACATCATGATAAATGGAGGCAAGACTGAAGTTGTCTAAAACTTCATTTTGCTTGGATCCACTATCAACACTCATGGAAGCAGCAGTCAAGAAATCACAGGTCGCATTGCATTAGGCAAATGAGCTACACAAGATGTCTTTAAAGTATTCAAGAGCAAAGAGAACAGCTTGAGGACTACTGTGTGTCTGACTCAAGCCATGGCATTTACAATAGTCTCATATGCATATGAAAATTGAACAATGAATAAAGAAGACAATAGAAGAATTGGTGCATTTTTGTTATGGTGTTGAAGAATGTTAAAGGCATCATGAACTGCCAGAAGAACAAGCCAATTTGTGTTGGAAGAAGTACAGCCAGAATGCTGCTTACAAACAAGGATGGCGATACTTATGTTTGGTAAAGTGGAGGATCGGTGATAATGAGGAAGACCCTCAACAAACTGAATTGGTACAGTGGCAGAAGCAATGGATTCAAGCGTAACAATGATTGTGCGGATGTTGCAGAGCCAGGTATTATTTCATTCTGTTGTACATAGGATGACTGAGTCAGAACTGACTTCACAGATTCACCAACAACTATTTTGAGGAGGCAGCACTTCCTCAGCCATATTTTGAGTACCTTCCAACCAGAGGAGCTCATCTTCCAAAATTATATCTGACAATATTCCACCACTATTCATATGGTTGGACTCCTGGTGTGGGACTGTAGGATTAGCACTAGACTGCGACCCACAGGGTCAGCAGTTCAAACCCACCAGCTGCTCCTTAGAAACCCTATACAAGGTTGCAATGAGTCAGAACTGACTCACCAACATTTAACAACAACAACAACATTCATACATTTGCAGTGGATTTTCATTCATAAGTGGTCTGCCTCTCTTCCTAATCTGGCTTAGTCTATAAATTCACTGAAACCTGTCCACCATAGGTGACTCCAGGCATTTTAAATACAGGTGGTATAGCTTCCAGCATCACAGCAACACACAAGTCACCAGTGTGTGACAAACCAACTAGAGCCTTTATTTGTGTTTACATTTTTGGGATTTTTCCCTAAATCAAATAGGAAGTTACTGAAAGGTTTTAGACATGGAACTATAATGATTATATCCATATTTAAATGATCAATATGTTTCTTTGTGGGAAATAGAGACCAGTTTGGAATAATTTTTTATTGTGTCTCACAATTCTTTGTATAATAGGTTTCGTTCATAGTTATCAAAAGTCATTTGGAGCTGAATTCTGAAAGGAATATGTTACTTGCTTTTAAAGATAGCTATTAAATATTTAACAGCATATGAAAACTGCCATTGTGATAGGATTCTCACAGCAAGATTGATCTGAGGTGAGAGTACATTATGCCTGAGCATAGTTTTTCAATAATGAAAAATTTTATTTCTAGTCTGAGCAGAAATCATTCCATGTGATTAACTTTGCAATGCAGAAGGTAATAGGCTGTTGTGTTGTTTGGCCAGACGTCATAGGGTTTATTTCTCAGAAAGCTAACCTTTCTCATTTTTGAAACTCATTATTTCAATATACTCAATTCTATTTCTTTTCACAACTTTGTTGATATTCCAGAGTACAGTTACCTAGAAAATATTCACATGTAGCATGGTACTTAAGGACACTCAACCGACACGCTTGAGGTCACATGAAAGACATATGAT
Source organism: Chrysochloris asiatica (assembly GCF_000296735.1). NCBI lineage: Eukaryota > Metazoa > Chordata > Mammalia > Afrosoricida > Chrysochloridae > Chrysochloris > Chrysochloris asiatica. The sequence continues at coordinate 11,890,602 of NW_006408587.1, forward strand.
GAAAGGTAGAATTTTAGGAGATTTTACTGATCTCATTTTGTTCTACTGACATTGGGAATTTTAAAGTTTAAACCTGATTCAGTAATTCCTGTACAAAGATATTATAAATCAGTCCCACTTCTTCAGTATTCCACCCATTCTATCCCCACCATATGGAATATTGGAAGATTACTAAAATGAATAATTAAACTAAGAAAAACCCCAACTGGGTATATTAGTTTTACTATAAAAAACTTTGAAACAGTATAATTGAAAGTGTACAAAAGCAAGTGCAAAAGTATTTATAATATCACCACCCTAATATATTTATGAGCCCTGGTGTGGTACCGTAGGATAAGAACTGAACTGAAAACCAAAATGTTGACAGTTCAAACCTACCAGCTACTCTTGGAATTCTAAACAGGGTAGCTATGAGTCAGAACGGATTCAATGGCACACAACAGCAAAAAGAACAATGTAATTACAAATGCCGTATCATACAGATGTAATATTTAAAAAGTTCTTGAATATTTATTACGTTTTAAATTAAAAGAGAGACTTTTAGGACAATTGGTACAGTGTTTTCAAAATTCCTGTGTCACATGAAAGGCTATGTTGGATTAAAGTATATTCAAGGATCATAGCAGCTATATATAATTTTTCCTGTATTAGATAATAGATTGGCTAAAGCAGATGTAAAAGAGATTGTTACTGCAATAGAAAAAAGCTTGAATATTAACTCTTTATTTGTTATGATAATGCTTTTAAATATAAATACAAAAATTATGGGCCAAAATATGTTTAATATGATCTTATTTCTAGAAATTATTTGACTTTATGTATACATACTCTGTGGGAGAAAGAGGAGGCTTTCTGCTCCTATAAATATTTACAGCTTCAGAAACCCTATACAGGGTCACAATGAGTCAGAATCCACCTGACAGCACACCTCACACACACCCACACACACACACACATACACACACATGCATACTCATATTTAGTATATTTATATAGAACTATTTTCTTCAATATTTCCATGATATAAAAATGTCTTTGGTTTTCTTATTTTTGTTTATTAGTATATTTTATCTATAATTCATATTTATTGTGTGTGTGATATAATAAATTGTCACTTTTAAAGCACCAAAATAAAGAAATAACTTAGATGTTATTTTTATAGCAAGATTTATAGTAATAAATGATAGATACCCAGTTTATAGTAATAAACATGTATTCTAAAGAACAGTACTGTTTAACTTTAAACATTAAATTCCCTGTCAATAGAATATGGTCTTGAAAGTGAATTAGCAAGTCATTATTCTCCAAAACTCAGTGGTAGTGCAATGGGTGATAATCATAACCAATAAAATAGTATGAAAATTTATGCTTTGGGGAGAAAATTTATTTAAAAGTTCAAAAAAATGGCACCAAGCATTGCTCCAATAGCACTCTGGACTCAAGTGGGTTTGCTAATTCATTGAAGTGGTCACTCAGGACTCAGAGACAATACTCATTATGATGGGGTTTATTGAGGAAGTTAACAGGTTACAGTGAGGATCAAAAAATGCTCAGGACACAGTTCTGTCTGTCAGATCAGCCTCTCTTCAACCGTGTCCACAAGCAAATCTCTCTCTGTCCAGGTAACGTTACAACGCTCCTTTAGGGCTGCTGATAAATGCCCACAGAGCACATCATTGCACTTCAACCTGAAGTCATTCAGCTCTAGCTCTGTGAGTTAGCAAGCTTAGCTCCACCCAGTTAAGCGCCTGGAGGAACCCCATTCTGCAAATGAACCTCCTGCCAAAAGTCACTCAGCTTTATTTGCTCCATGACCACTGCTCTGTCTCGTGCTCTGGTTCTTGGTTCTGCTGCTGCCCCTCCTCCTCTGTTCCTCTACTGCTTCTCTGGTGTCACAGCATTCTGTTCCTGGGTCTAGGAGGGTCATTACATAGGGATGATCTCAGGGTCCAAAAGACATGCTCCATTCCTGGACCTTCTTTATTGGTTGTGAGATGACACATTTTATTCCCTGGTTGGAGGCTCAAGTTTGTGCAGTTATAATTAATGTCCATAGCTGACTAATGCCATCCTATCATCTTCTCTTCTGTTCCATTACCCAGACTCCTCAGGAAAAGAGTCATTTGGTGGGAATTATAAAGACTAAGGCTAGAGGAAATATTCAATAATTCACTACACCACAAAAATCATTTACTGAATAATGATTTTCATGAAAGCAAACAGTTTTGGAAATGCAGTTGATTCCATGTATAGAATTGTTGGTGCTAACAATTGCAGTTTGGACAACTTGAGACTAAAGCCAAAGGCTAAAACTAAACATTTGTGGATGCACATAGCTAAATGGTGTCTTTCTGCCAATATAGAAATCTGTGCTGTTTTTTCAGTTTGAAGGATTCATGCTAAAAATAAATTAAAAATACTCCCATCAGTGGCATATTGGCCTTATTTATACAGATAGTATGTGATATACCTTTCTTGTCTGGTTGGCTTGATTAATTATCTGTACTACATTTAGAAGTAGCGTTGATTGAAATGGTTGCATGGTCATTTTAATTAGACTTGTTTGGCAGCAGTATTTCAGATGAATAAGCAATGTGAACAATTTCTGGTTTTACTTGAAGGAAAGAAAATAAATGTAACTGAATATCCCCATTGCAAATTCCATGCAAAATGAGTCTTATCTTATATTTATGTTAAAAACTGGTCATTTTTTGGTGTACTGGAGAAGATATTATTGAGAGATGAGTATGAATCTGCTGTGAATTTTTAAAACTATAGTGAACTAGAATTAGACAAACTGAATCAAATGAAAAGGTTGATTCCAAATACGAGGTTTGACCATATTCAGTTTGAGACACCATGTGCAAAAATTGGAATGACTTCATTAATGTATATAGGAATATTGATTCTGCTCCAACAGAATTGCAGTATTAAATGGACAATCCAAATTAGGCAACCAAATGATGCTGGGACTAAATCTGCTAGTTTATTACTTATTGTGGTTATAATTGGATTACGAGCTAGAGTAAAACTGAGCTTGTGACTAGAAACGCCAGTAGATATAATTACAAAACAAAAAACAAAACAACTAAAGTAAATGGAGATAGAGGAAGTACTATGAGCTCAGTAAGTCAAAACAAGGCTTATTTCAGAGACAGTTATCATTATTGTATTATAGTTTTCTAGTAATTAAATACATTTGTTTGTATAAAATTGAGTATAATATAATAGAGAATAATCACATGAATGTTTTAGGAGGGTATAATACTGTACAGGGTCACTATGGGTCGGAACCGACTTGACGGCACTTAACAACAACAACAATACAAGATAGTGCATGGACCCATTCCCAGATGCTACAGTGAAGAAATAGTTGTAAGGCACCAACAGCCATTTCTTCGTAGTGAGAAGCATTCCCAGGGTTTCAAACAACTTCACACTAAGAGCTTCAACTTGAATCTGCATAAAAAAGGTAAAACCTAATTTAGAATTTTCTGGTATAGGAACCTAAGACTACTTTATCAAGTGAATTAGAAATTCAGAAATTATAACTGTTTTTAATACTACCTTGAATCCTGCAATTCCAGAAAAATTGGGGTCACACTTCACCCACATTTCCCTACTGTTGATCTCTTACATCACCATAGTACAATGATCAAAACACTGAAATTAGCACTGGTGCAGTGTTAATTGGATTCCTGGTGTGGCTCTGTAGGATCAGCATGGGACTTCAGACCTCAAGATCAGCAGTTCAAACCTAGCAGCTGCTCTTCGTAAACCCTATAGAGTGTCACTATGAGTCAGAACCAACTTGATGGCACTTAACAACAACAACAAAAACAATGCTATTGACTTAACTGTCTCAATTCATATATCACCAGATGTCACTAAAGATTTATTTGTTCCAGAATGTTATCCAAAGTGAATTGTATTTAGTCCTTTCTTCTTAATCTCCAGTAATCTATGATGGTTCCCAGTCTTCCATAACACTGACATTTTT
>NW_006408587.1:11895996-11897263 GCF_000296735.1 Chrysochloris asiatica
TTGAACCTCTAGATGTTCTCTGTCAATGTATACTTGCAGCTGTTTCTGTACTCAGCAAATTTTCAATTCCCTTTGCAATTATCGTATTATATTCTAAAAATGTAACTGTGAAGTAGCTATTGCTATCTAATTTTCATTAATGATACTAATTGAATCACATAGAAATTTAATAGTTTTTAGCATATTGTTGTTATTGTTGTTAAGTGCCGATGAGTCATTTGCAACTCATAGTGGCCCTATATAAGGTTTCTGAGGAGCAACTGGTGAGCTTGAACTGCCAACCTTGGAGTTCAAACCAACTTTGCAATCCAGTGCATTAATCTTCAGCACCACATTGCATATGAAGTGTAAAATCCAGCTAATTTAGATTTTTAATTTTCTCTTTTCATTATATATTTTTTTGTTCTTCAGAACTGACTTTGTATAAATTGGTGATAAAAACATTTATTCTATTTAAATAATGTATTCTCCCTTTTTGAAATCCTACTTTGTTTTATATCTTAGAAAACTGGAATCCTCTTAAAGAATTATTAAAATTATATTTTAAACCTCTGGATTGTTGTTAGGTGCTGTTGAGTCAATTCTATTGCTATCACATGTAAGAAAACACTTGAATTTGTAAGCATATTTGGGTACAATTTTTTTTATTATTATAATACTGCAGAAATTCTTCTTCTGGCATCCAGAATTACTGAGAAGTCTGATACAAGCCTGATGTTTATGATAGGTAACCAAGTAAGACAACAATACATAAACCAAATATTTTAAAAGATACATAAACCAAATCTAATGCAGATTGTCTTTATTAAATATTTAATGTATAAATCAGTCACATTGTTCATAAAGATATATACATATCCATATGCATATACCTGTCTATTTATTTGTAATTTTCTTTCATGCACAATGTCTTCCATGTAGCCAGTTCTCCTACATGTCTATCCACAGATAATCTCTGTTGTTGTGTACCTAGTCAACGTTTCAATATATATATATAGAAAGAGAGAGAGAGACAGAGAGAGAGCGAGCGAGCGAGCTCTGGTAGCGTAGCGGTTATGATTTGGGCTGTGAACCTTAAGGTCAGCAGTTCGAAACTACCAGCTGTTCCATGGGAGAAAGATGAAACGTTCTGCTCTCATAAAGATTTACAGAGTCGGACACACTGTACAAGGTTGCAATGAGTCAGAACTGACTCCACGGCACATAAACACACACTCACACACATACACACACACACACACACACATATATATATACATGTAAAGGA
>NW_006408587.1:11897911-11899149 GCF_000296735.1 Chrysochloris asiatica
ATATAGTTTCCTTATTACTATTTTTATAGCTAACTGCGTAATAGTCCACTATATTGCTGGAAAATTTAGCTGTGGAAAAGTATTCTGTGATTATATATTTTATGATAAAGGACCAAATAATTATGAGCAGTTTGTTTTCACTCATATGAATGGCAAATGGCACAAAAATCATGTGGGTCATGGGATATTATTTCTTTTACAGGAAGGAATAGCCTGTCTTTTGCAGTAGTTTGACATCTTTGGCACCTTACCATAAGATGTCATAATGCCCCAATCTTTGTGAACAACAATAACAACAACAAAAATATCACACACACACCCAAAAAATCCCCAAAATCTTCCAAAACAATTCCAGGGGGAGGTCCTGTTCCAGATGAGGACTATTTTTGTTCATAAATCTTTTGGGAATTAAAAAAACAAGATGACTTGTGACTTTGTCTTGACTAGCTACAAAGAAAGATTTTGGTCTGCATCCAAGTAGTTTTTGAAGATTAGATTTGTCCAACAGTAGAATGGCTTTTTTTTTCAAAATAATGATCTCTGGAGAGAATGACACAAAGGAAGTTTGAGAAGACTAAGTATTCAAGACAATGTCATTGTCTCATTCCCTCAAGAGCCCATTGAAGTTGGCTGCAAAATTGGTCATTTGATTTTCATTCTGAATTGATTTCAGTGCATAAAATATTGCATAAAATAGGCTTATTGATACTCACATGCTATTATTCTGTAACATGAGGTATTCCTTGAAGCCCTGTGAAAATCATTAATATGATTAAAGGAAAATGTCCCAATTTTTGCTTCCATGTTTTTTTAAGACTAACACTAGTAGATTTTAGACTATTATTTTTGACTTAACATTTCATAATTTATTTTAAGAAATAAAATATTGTAGTATATTAATTTTGCTTGTGCTGAATGATGTAAATTGGGGTTTCTATACCAAGCGTACCCAATTAACTTGGAGTTTCCATAGCCAAGCATAGCTCAATTAAATAATGCATTCAACTCTAAACTCTAACACTGAGCCAAACATTAGGCATTTTAATCCATATTTTAGTGCTTTCATCTGGTTGTATAAAAAAATTTATCATTATAAGCTATTCACTGTGTTCAATAATATAGAATCATGTGTCTTCTCTACTCATCTCCAAAAATACCATTTATTTTGCTTGTTGCTGTCATTGCAATCCTGAAAAAATAATGGCTTCCTAAATACAATTCATAATTTTATTTTAAAT
>NW_006408587.1:11899315-11903733 GCF_000296735.1 Chrysochloris asiatica
CCTCAAGGCTCGCAGCCCGATTCGTAACCACTACGCTACCAGAGCTCCTTATATGTCATGTGTGTATGTATATATATACACAGCATACAAATGTGTACACATATATATGGTGGTAAGTTCAAAAGAAAAAGCATTGCTACTAGGGTTCCAGTTCATACATGCAAGGGTTAATTATAAGCAACCATGTTGAAGGAGCTCTGGTAGCATAGTGGTTACAAATTGGGGCTGCAAACCGTAAGGTCAGCAGTTCGAAACTACCAGCAGCTCCGGGAGAGAAATATGAGGATTACTGCTCCTGTAAAGATTTACAGCCTCGGAAATCCTGTTCAGGGTCACTATGGGTTGGAACTGACTCTATGGCACTTAACAACAACAATGTTGAAACATGCCTCTGGCATCAGGAGTTGGCCATAGACAAGCTCTCAGTAATTCACTTGTCTTTGTCTCAGTGAGATGTCTTCAAACAAAGAACATGTGCAATAAGTACAGTGATTTCCAAAATGAACTGCTGGGACAGTTAAATTTAAGGCAGATATGTCATCTCAGAAGGTTGTGGTGACTGTTATTTTGGGGGGATTCCAAAAGGATAATCTTGAAGTCCTGGTGTGCTGCTGTAGGAAAAGCACTGAACTGCTAACTGTATGGTTGGTAGTTCAAACCCACCAGCCACTCCTTGGAAACCAGTCATTATATGTCAGGGCTTAACAGCAAATCTTGATGATTTTCTCAAAGGATGCAGGATGATCACAGCAGCTTATTTTGAAGAAATTTTAAGAAAATTAAAAACTGCATTGTGAGAGAAAGGTCAGGAAAATTGTATCAAGGATTTTTATTTTTCTTCACAACATTGCACCTGCTCATTTTCTGAAAGGTATCAAGTGTTATCTTACAATAATATTTTACTCCATCCAACCTACAGCACCAATCTTGCCCCTTCAGACTTCTTTTTCTTACCCAAACTTAACATTGAAAAGGAATGTGACTTGAATCCACTGAGGATGCCAAAACTGCAGTTTTGATGCTGTATAAACCAGAGACTCCTGGTGTGACGCTGTGGGATAAATAAAGCATTGGACTGCAAGGTTGGTTTGAACACAAGGTTGGCACTTCAAACTCACAAGCTGCTGCTTGGAAACTGTATACAGAGTCACTATGAGTTGGAACCGACTCCACAGCACTTAACAACAAAAACAAAATCAAAGAGTGTAAATTCTTTGGGGAAAATGTGCTTGTTGTTAAGTACTGTTGAGTCAGTTCCGACCCATAGTGATCCTGCATAGGGTTTCTGAGGAGGAGCTGATGAGCTTGAGCCACGGACATTGCAGTTGAAACAACTTTGCTGTCCAGCGCATTAACCCACAGGGCCATATCAGGATGGAAACATTGCTTTCAGTAGTGTATAGACCTGGATGGAGGATATGTAAGGAAACATAACTTAACATTTTGATGTATTTGTTTTAAAAAGTTTCAATGATTTTGTAGCAATATTTTTTTACTAATCCTGTATATGTGTGTGTGTGTGTGTATTCACACACATAATACACATATACATATATCCTCATTATCACAGCAGGAACTTTAGAAAGTTTTTTAAAGCAAAATATTATTTTTTTATATTACAAACTACTCATCATTAATATGTATATATATATATCCAAATCTCTATCTATCTATCTATATACACGTTTTTTAAACTCTACTTAGATGAGATAGGATATTGGCATATTATGTCCAATTTACTTGCTAAAACCTTATGGTTTTCATTACATCATATGAGTATATTATAGCCTTTAACTTAAGTTGGTCTATCTTCTCATTTTTATTTGTCACATTTTAAAATATATTCTGAACTTAATACAATTATCAATGACATGTTTTGCAATTATTGTATTCCGATGTATGGTTTGCCTTTTTATTTTTGGACTGTCTTTTAAAGACAAAAGTTATGTTTAACATTGATGAAGCATAATTTATCCCTTATTTCCTTTTATTGTTTATGCTGTAATAAATTATCTAAGAAATCTTTACCTAACACAAAGTCACAAAGATTTTCTCCTGTGTCTTCTTTGAAAAGATTTATCATTTTAAGCTATTACATTTAAGCACCCTAACTACGCAGAGTTAATTTTTGTATAGGGTATGGAGGTAAATTTTGAGATTTAATTTTTCAAATAAACATTCTGTTGTTTCCGCATCTGTTTTGAAGACATGATTCTCACCAACTTTATGGACGATCCACTTACCAGTTATCATTTTCCCCCGACTCTGCCTCCATACACAGACTCACAGTTCCTGCATTCTTCCCTGGTGGGACCATGACAATGTTTTTCCCTTGCATGAGGACTTTAAACAACTTTATCTAGGACCCAAGGCAAACTTTCCTTCTCTATTCCTCCAAAGAAGCAATACTTGCTTCATAATAATTATCCTGTGTATCTGCTAGAGAAGGAGCTCTGGTAGTGTAATATTGTCTATTCAAACTCACCATCAGCTCTGTGGGACAAAGATGAGACTGTCTTCTACCATAAAGCTATACAGCCTTTAAACTATACAGAGGATCTCTATGAGTAAGAATAGACTCAATGGCAGTTGGTCATACCTGGTAGAGAGCATTAGTGGTATATGGGGGTGTTCTACTCTGTCCTATAAATTCACTAAAGGCTCACTGTAGGTCAAAATTGGTTGATGGCAACTAGTTTGGATTCTTTTCTTTTTGTTTAATTTTTTTTTTAATGACGTAATCATTTTGGTAATCCAGGTTGCACCTGTAACAAACTGGGGCTGACCTAGATTATTCATTAGGTCCAGGCCATATTCTCCTCTCAAAAATGTATGTTTCTGTGCTGGAAACATTTTACAACTTTACTTCCACCTGTTTTAAGATGCCTAAAAGTCACTGAGAAAGCTCAGGCATGAGCTTAAACCTGGGCCGTAATAAAACCCACCCATTTTGTTCCATTCAATCAAGGATTACAGGACTATGTGAACTTTCTTCCAATATTGCAAAAATGTTAGTTTGTATATATTTCCATTTGACAGTTTATACTCTGTGGATAAAAGTAAAAGTCCAATGACCTGGTCTTTTGAAATAAGCAATGAACTTGTAAGTTACTTGGTACATTTTATAGAAAATTGATTGTTTGTTTGTTTTGATTAAACTGTCCTGTTATTATTGATTTATAAAAATAGATCTAGATAGAACAGTCGCTGGAGAAGGATATCATGTTTGGTAAGATGGAGGGTCAGAGAAAAAGAGGAAGACCCCCAACGAGATGGATAAAATGATAGCCTATTTCTTGTTTTGTTTCGATTTTTCCTAATCTGCATATATTTTGACTCCTTGGTGGTTCCATTATCCTTGCAATTGCGAAAGGTAAGTTAACACCTGATTATTATTCCTTGTATGGTAGTGTTACTCATAAACTGAATGACACATCTATGAAATTAAGTGACTTCTCCTAGTATATTTTAATTTTAAGCTGTTTCTACATTTGTCACTGAAAATATTTGCTTAATAAAGGGATTATTAATTTCCCTTGTAGGAAAAAAAATTAAAACATACATATATGGCCATAAAATGGCATTAGTTCTAAATAAATCTGGGAGATTGCTTCATCATTGCTCTCCTCATTTTTCTTTTGAAATACAACATTCATGAATATCAGATGCATGGATTATAACTGGTGAAAGAGCGAAGTTGTCAAAGACTTCATTTAAGTAGGATCCACAATCAACATTATGGAAGCAGCAGTCAAGAAATTAGACAACATACTTCATTAGGCAAATCTGTTGCATAAGAACTCTTAAAAGTGTTAAAGAGCAAAGATATCAGTTTGAGGACTAAGGTTTGTCTGACCCAAGCTATGGTATTTTCAATTGCCTCATATGAATGTGAAAATTGAACAATGAATAAGGAGACTGTAGAGGAATTGATGCATTTGAGTTATGGTTTTAGAGAAGTGTATTAAAAGTACCATGGATTGCCAGATGAACCAACACATTTGTATTGGAATAAATACAACCAGGTTCCTTAGAAACCAGGATGGTGAGACTTCATCCCTCATATTTTGGACACGTTATTAGGAATGACCAATCTCTGAAGAAGGGCATCATACTTGTGAAAGTAGAACATCAATGAAGTGGATGCTCTTCATTGATGCTCTACCTTGAATTTATGGTGTTGTTGGAGAATATTGAATATACAATGTGCTGTGAGAAGAGTGAACAAATCTGGCTTGAATGAAGCACAGCCAGAACGTTCCTTAGGGCAAGAATGGTGACATTTTGTCTCACATTCCTTGAACATGGTCTCAGGAGGGATCAATCTCTGAAGAAGGACATCTCACTTGGTAAATTAGAGGGTCAGTGAAGAAGAAGACCGTCAATAGGAAGTCTTGGCACAAAGACAGCAACCATGG
>NW_006408587.1:11903938-11904838 GCF_000296735.1 Chrysochloris asiatica
CCTCTGCCTCCATTTCTGGAGTCACTACTTCTCTGGGTAGGGTCTCACACTCTGCTCTTCTCCCTTGATGGTTCCAGGGACCTCTGATCCTGGACTGCATAGTATCATTTCCCTCCTTTTGCTACAAAATATCTACCTTTACATTTCCAACCTTACAGTCAGTCCTGATAACAATTATTCACCATTGTACCACAAGGGATCTATCCCCATCTCCTTTCATTAGCCCCACCCAGACAGATTGGAGAGTCTACTCAGTGGAGAGTCTACCTTCCTCCATGCTCTCTGGATCTAGGTTCCTTCTTGAAAGCTTGTAAGCCAGTCACTTCTTGCCTTTGTAGCCCCCCTCCCAGCCCCATTTTGGGTTGCCAATGTCCAAGTTGCCCATCCCTATCTACCCTGTGTATGGAGGGGTGCAAAGATATGGAATAAAAAATGTGCAAAGATCTAGAATCAGAAAACCAAAAAGGAAGAACACGTCCAGCATTTCTCATGCTGGAGAACTGTAGAAAAAATTCAAACCTTGACTTTCCTTATTGAAAGAATCTCTGGGCAAATTATTGAATGATGCAGAGGGATCAAGAGAAGATGGAATACACAGAATCACTGTACCAAGAACAAGCCACCAGAAATTGATGGAATAAAAACTGAATTATTTCAAGAAAGTGAGGTGGCACAGGAGGCACTCACCCATCTCTGCCAAGAAATTTGGAAGACAACTATCTGGCAGACTGATTGGAAGAGATACATATTTGTGCCCATTCCAAAGAGAGGTGATGCAAAAGAATGCGGAAATCATCAATTTATTTGATATCTCATGTGAGTAAAGTTTTGCTAAAGGTAATACAGAAATGGCTACAATCATATATTGACAGAGAACTTCCAGAGGTTCAAGCTGGATTC
>NW_006408587.1:11920112-11921594 GCF_000296735.1 Chrysochloris asiatica
TATTATCTGCAAGTTTGGGTGTTCTTTTGCATCTCCCCTCACTTCATATCAGCTGATGCTGCACTCTTAGCTCTAGCCCTCCATGGATATGTCCTTGTTCATGGGCTCAGGTGGCTTCCTATACTTTTTAAAATTAAATTTAATATAGAAAATTCATGTTTTGCTTCTGCTTATTCTTTTAGGACTATGGGCCAATTTTTAAAAATAAATAGTCAACAAAATGCAGCTAACCAAACAGTATTTCCTTAAATAGTAAAATAAAATAAATAAATAAAGTGATGTTGCTGTCATCTATGTCACTACTACCTAATTCAGCAATGAAACTGATAAAGCAATTGAGTGTTTGAGAGGTCAAGCTTTGGGGCCAGACTTCTCTACCTTCCTAATTTTGAAGCCTGTCTCTGACAGCTACAATTCTGTGTCCTATGGCAATATACTGAACTCTCTCTCCAAAATGGGGATAGTAATGACTATGAGGACTAATGGGGTTAATGAAGGATGATTATAAGGTGTCAAACATAGAGTAAGTAATCAAGTTTCACTATTTTTATCACCTAAAACCAAACCCACAGCCATTCAGTTGGTTCTGACTCACAAAGACCCTATATATTGTTTCTGAGGTTGTAAATCTTTCTGGGAGCAGGAAGCCTCATCTTTCTCCCATGGAGTGCTTAGTGAGTTTGAATTGTTAACCTTGGGGTTAGCAGTCCAATGCTTATTCTATAACTAGATACAGCACATTTTCTGCTTTTGCAAAAAAATCTTCAAGAAATTATTTTTGAAGGTTTCATAGTTAATCAGTTACATTAAACAAATCCACGTAGTCTGTTTGAATTTCTGAATTTATGCTTAGTTCATGTCACTTTTAAAAGCAGTTTGAAAGCTATTGGAAAACCTGAAAAGTGGAAAATAGAGAAAGAAAGAAGAAAAAGAAGTCAAACACTTGGAAAACCTACAAATAGCAATCCATTTCTGCTTTATCAGTGAAGATAAAAGTTGTGTTTGAAAAAAGACTGCTGCTCAGTGGATTTTGTGGAATTAAAAAAAGAACTTTCTGTAAGAGACTCATGTTGGGCTTCTTTGTAGAATTGTATTTAGAATTTGCTATTTGAATTGTGGCAATAATTTGATATGAGGTTTTTCAAGAGAAATAAATATAGTTTTCTAAGACTATCTTTGAATACAATATAATGACATGGGAGATTTGAACATCTTTACTCTAAACCACAAATACCTTGTAGTTATTCCATTTAATATATATATATATACACACACGCATACACACATACATACACAGTATATATAGACATACATATATACGTGTGGTGTGTGTATATTAGCAATATTTTACTGTTACTATTGTCAATTCTTACTTATAGCGACCCTGTATAGGGTTTCTGATGCGTGGTTAGGAGAGTTGAACCACCACCTTGCAGTTCAAATCAACCTTGAAGTCTAGTGCTTATCCTACAGTGCCACACT
>NW_006408587.1:11922944-11924031 GCF_000296735.1 Chrysochloris asiatica
ATTGTATTATCTGTATATTGCAAATTGTTAATGAATTTTCCTCCAATCTTGATGCCACGTTCTTCCTCATATAATCCAGCTTCTCATATTATTTGCTCAGTATACAGACTTAATAAATACAGTGAAAGGATACAACCTTGGCACACACCTTTCCTGATTTTATAACACTCAGTATCGCCTTATTTTGTTCTAACAACTGCCTGTTTGTTTATGTGTAGATTCCTCATGAGCACAGTTAAGTGTTCTGGAATATGCATTCTTTGCAATGTTATCCACAGTTTGTCATGATCCACACATTTGGAAACCTTTGCATAGTCAGTAAAGTACAAGTAAATATCTTCATAGTATTCTCTGCTCTCAGCTAATATCCATCTGACATCAACAATGATATACCTAGTCCCATGTCCTCTTGTGAATCAGGCTTAAATTTCTGGCAATTCCCTGTTGATGTACTGATATAGCCATTTAAAATTATCTTCAGTAAAATTTTACATACATGTGTAAAATATATCGTAGTATATTAATTATATTATTTGATGATTTCCATATTCCATTGGGTCACCTCTTTTGGACTGGGCACAAACATGGATCTCTTTTAGACAGTTGGCCAGATAGCTGTTTTCTACGTTTCTTTGCATAGATGAGTGAACTTCTTTATTGCTCCATCAGTTTTTTGAAATATTTTAATTTGCATTTCATTAATTCCGAAAACCTTGTTTTTGTCAGTGCCTTCAGTGCAGTTTGGACTTCTTCCTTCCATACTATTACTTCTTGACCATATGCTACCTTTAAAATGGTCGAGCATTGACCATTTCTTTTTGGTAACAGTGACTCTGTAATCCTTTCACCTACTTTAGATGTTTTCTGCATCATTCAATATTTTTTGCATAGAATCCATCAATATTGTTAGTTGAGGCTTAGTTTATTTCTTCAGTTCTTTCAGCTTGGGAAATATTGATGTCTTCTTCCCTTTTGATTTTCTAACTCTAGGTCTTTGCACATTTTCTTATAATATTTGGCTTTGGCTTCTCACACTGCCCTTTGAAAGTTTCTGTTCAGCAATTTTGCTTCCTCATTTCTTCCATTT
>NW_006408587.1:11925081-11940536 GCF_000296735.1 Chrysochloris asiatica
CATGTTTTTCTTCATAGAACCCAGCTTCTCGTATTATTTGCTCAGCATACAGGTTGAATAAGTATTGAGAAGTATGAGTATCCAGAACACTTAATTGTACTTCTGAGAAATCTGTACCTGGACCAGGAAGCAGTTGTTCGAACAGAGCATGGGAACACTGAATGGTTTAAAATTGGGAAAGGTGTGCAACAAGGTTGTGTTCTTTCACCATAATTATTCAACTTGCATGTATACATATGTTACTACATATTGAAATAGCTATGCATACATATAAGCATATAAAAATTGCTATCTTACCGTGTTTTAATGCTATATTCTCTTGACTTTGTCCTTATAGTTTCATAAATTAAGTATTTTCAAATTCAGATTACCATCTTCTTTAAACTAATAATTCCTTTGTATTATAATTTTTACATCTGCCATACTATTCTATTATAAAAATAATGTTTTCATGAATATTTTTGTCAACCTGATAGTAGAAAGCTATATATTACTAGTGATTTACTTGTAAGTATTTAGTTACTGTAAGAGCAAACAGATTTTTATATATTATCAACCTGTTCTGTTTTTTTCTTTTGCATTTATATTCATTGTGCTTTTGTTAAATGCCATCAAGTTGGGTCTGATTCATAAGGACCCTGTAGAGGGTTTCCTGGTGTGGCACTGTGGGTTAATGCACCAGACTGCAAAGCCATTTGAACTGCAAGGTCTGCGGTTCAAGCTCACCAGCTGCTCCTTGGAAACCCTATACAGGGTAGCTATGGGTCAGAATCGACTCGACGGTGCTTGAAAAAAAAATAGGGTTTCTAAGGATTGGCTGATGAGTTTGAACAGTTGATCTAGGGGTTCAAACCAACCTTGGGGTCAAGGACTTATACTACAGCATAATACTAGGGCTTCTTTCTATTCATAGCTTCAGCCAACTCAATGGCATTTAACAACAAGTTTTAATTTAGGTCACTTTTCATCATCAAAATGGGGTATGTTTGAATAAACATACAAATAGCTTTTTCAAAAAACAAAGCTAATTAAACCAATGCCTTCAGGAATGAAATACGTTGAAGGTGTGACTAGAAACCTCATATTTCCCTCGTTGAGGTATTGGTTTAGTTTACTTTTTTGAAAAAGCTGTTTATATATTTAGGCCAACATCTGTTGATGGATGATTAGTTGGAAAAAATTTATAGGAAAAGGTCACCAATTAAAGGTTAATCAGATAATTAAATAATGTGTGTGAAAAGTGTTTTGTAAACTTTAGAATGCACTTTAAATATTATTTTTCATTATTATTAATGCTATTAAAATTACTTTGTTTCTCCTTATGTCACCAACAATATACACCTTCAGCACTGAATTATAAATCCTTCTTTGTAATAGGATCAAATAGAAGAGTTACAGAAGAAAAATGAAAATGAGTATGAGGCAATTGTTGTTATTGTTGTTGTTAAGTGCCACCGAGTCAATTCTGATTCATATTGACCCTGTATAGGGTTTCTGATGATCAGGGCTTTTTAAAATTACTTCTTTACAATATACAGCTATACGTGTAATCTAGTGTAATGCTTGTACTTTATATAAATTGTTTAATCTTTTTGTACTTTTGATTTTCTACATGTAATATTTTGTTAAGGGGGAAAAGATTAAACAAATTATATCCAAGACCTAGCATTTAAAATGTTAATTTGTTGGTATCATGTTGTTGTTGTTAAGTGCCATTGAGTTGATTCTGACCCACAGCAACCCTGTATAGGGTTCCCCAGGAGCAGCTGGTGAACTTGAACCACTGACCTTGCAGTTCAAACGCCTTTGCAGTCTGATGCAGTAGCCCATAGGACCATACCAGGCCTCCATCCCTGTAGTTAGTTATAATTTTTGTTAGTCATTGGAAAAATGGAAATCACTAGTGAATATAGATGAAAGTTAATTAAAAAGAAAAGTCATTGAATAAACCAAGTATATTAAAAATAAAATGTCACAGACAAAGGTGGAAATCATTATTTACAAAGAAATAGTATTGATACTGAAGGAACCCTGGTGGTACAGTAGCTAAAGCACTGGGCTGCTAACCAAAAGGCAGGCAGTTCAAAGTCATCAGTCTTTCACAGGAGAAAAGACTGGCAAATCTGCACTGGTAGGTAAATGTGAACCCAAATCAAAAGCTAGCACTCCACTGCCATCAAGTTGATAACAGCTCTAGAATAGAAATGTCCCATAGGGTTTCCAAGGCCTTAACCCCCTCCCCTTTTTTTTTAAATTGTTCTGATATAGTTAATAATCGTTATAGAAGTTGATGACCACATTTTTCTTCCTCTGAGCAGTTGGCCGGTTCAACCCACAGGCCTTTCAGTTAGCAGGCAAGCATTTAACCACTGTAACACTAGCACTCCCCCACATAGATTGTGGTTGTTGTCCCGCGTCATTAAGTTGATATTCACCCTACAGGACAGGGTAGAACTGCTTAGAGTTTCCTAGTTTCTAAACATTTACTAAAACAAATTACCAAGGTTTTTTTTATCTCATAGTACAACTAGTGGGTTAGAATCTATGACATTTTTATCAGCAATCAAGCTCTTCACCAAGGCTCATTAGTAAAGATTATTACTTTTGTTATGTGCTGTCTAGTCAGTTCCAACTCATAGTGACCTTGTATAGCAGGGGTGGGGAATCTTCTGTCCACAGTCAATATAAGGCCAGCAAAATCATTTGGCGTGACCCTGCCAAGGAAACCACAGTTCCAGCCATCACATTTGCTGTTGTTATTGTTAAGTGCTGTTGAGTTGCTTCCGACTCATAGTAACCCTATATAGAGTTTCCTTGGAACAGCTGGTGACCTTGAACCTCTGACCTTGCTAACTTTTCAGTTCAGCACATTAACCCACAGTCCCACAACAGGACTCTAGCCATTACATTAAGAGTGAATTAATTGTTTGCCCAAATATTTGTTGTTGTTGTTAGGTGCCATTGAGTTGGTACCAACTCATAGCAATCACGCACAACAGAACGAAACACTGCCCAATCCTGGACCAACCTCACAATTGTTGCCACACTTGAGCCCATTGATGCTACCACTTTGCCACTCCATCTCACTGGAGGGTCTTCCTCTTTTTCTCTGACCCTCCACCTTACCAAACTTGATATCCTTCTCCAGCAATTGGTCCATCCTGACAATATGTCCGAAGTATGAGAGACAAAATTTGGTCATCATAACCTCCAAGGAGCACTCTGGCTCCACTTTTTCCAAGAGAGATATGTTGATTCTTTTGGCAGCCCATGGCACTTTCAATATTCTCCTCCAACACCATAACTCAATAGCATCTATTCTTCTATGGTCTTCCTTATTCACTGTCCAGCTTTCGCATGCATATGAGGTTATTGAAAATACCATGGCTTGGGTCAGTCACACCTTAGTCCTTAAGCTGACATCTTTGCTCTTCAACACTTTAAAAAGGCCTTGTACAGCAGATTTGCCTAATGCAATATGTCATTTGATTTCTTGACTACTGCTTCTATGAGTGATGATGGTTGATCCAAGAAGAATGAAGTCTTTGACAATGTCAATCTTTTCTGATAATTTTGTATGTAATGATGTTATAAATTTTAGCTATTAAAAGGTTCTCTATTCATGCTGTATAAGGTTTCTGAGAAGCATCTTGTGGATTTGAACTACCAACCTTGCAGTTGGCAGCCCAGTGTTTATCTTATAATATTACATTAGGACTTCCGGTGTAGTAAATATTGCAACCTTGGAAACCCTATGAAACATTTTTACTCTGCCTTATAGCTTCACTATGAACATGCACCAACTAGATGAAATACAACAATAATATGCATTTTATTTATACTGAGCACTGTTTGGTTGATTTGGCAGTCTTAGAAGAACTTTTGTATATTTACTCTCAAAGTGAGTCACTTCAAGTTTTGTTGTTATCAATATATAAAAGAATTAAAATAACATTTCCACAACTCTCAAAGAGGGGCAGTCAAGCATGGTGCTGTAGGATAAACAGTGGACTGTGAGCCATACGGTTCATGACTGGAGTCTACCAGCTGCTCAGAGGGAAAAAGATGAGGCACCTGCAAAGATTTACAGCCTCAGAAACCCTATGCATGATTCCTATGAGTCAGAACCCTCTTTGTGGCACTTAATCATAACAACAAAGTAAAACAGAACCCAAATAGCCATCTCAAAATAGCAGCAATAGTTAAAATTTAACTCCCTCCCTAGTTACAGTCTGCAATTAATACTCATTTTCAGTCTCCAAAGAAGAATTTGTGGCTCAACTGAAGAGCCATATCTTCTTCTGGAAACAAAGGTGAAACCAGAAAACAGGAATGCTGGAAGGATCACTGTGTTGAGGACTCTACTACCCTAGCTACTTGGATAGAGCAACAACACAACAATGCCTAACCATAAATTCCATAATCTTGATTTTCTTGTCCCTTAAATGCCCCAGGCTGCCCTCCAGCCAAAGAAGCAGATCTGTGGGATTTTTCCCATCCTGTTCTTCTGTGTTGATAAACAATACATGTTTTGCTCTTTGCTCTGAGTCCTGTGTATGAGTATTGGTTAATTTAATGGCAGGTGACTAAGAGCCCTCTTTTACTGTTACAACTCTTAACTGCTGGCTATAAAAGTGAACCAATGTTTTGCCAAGCCTTCAGTTTATACAGGCACATTTCTGAAATAATGAATATACAGTGTATTTTTTAAACTGTTTAATTCCCCAGTAGATAGAGCAACTGGTGGGTTTGAACTGCTAACCTTGTGGTTCACAGTCCAGTGCTGATACTACAATGCCACACCAGGAATCTAAATAAAGTTTATATATTTTTTAAATTTTTAGCCAAATTTTATATTTTGCAGCTCTGCAACTAAGATATTAATCCTCGTGATAAAACTATTGCTAAGCCTTCTCTAAGACTAAAATTCAAAGGGAGCACAGGAACAGGCATGTAAGCTTTCTGGTGTCCATGTTGGTCTACTGGTGAGTGGAAGACAGGAAAAAGTAGCAATGAAGAAATGGGGTGAGTTCAACCACATTCCACAGACTCCTGTTGACCTACGGAGGAGAGAGAGACAAGGAAGGGCTGGTTAGTCCAAATTGTGGTGAGACCTGAACAAGGACATAGGCACAGAGGGCTATAGCTGAGAGTGAAGCATCCAGCTGATATGAAGTGAGAGGAGACATGCAAGAACACCCAAACTTGCAGATAGTACCCATTGGGCCTAGCCTCAATGCTTTGATAATCAGAGCTTCATTGGTGGTGGCGGTGATGTGCCGTGAACTTGGCTCTTACTCATAGCTACCCTGTACAGGGTTTCTGAGGCTGTAAGTCTTTACAGGAGCAGACAGCCTTATATTTCTCCTGCGGAATGGCTGGTAGTTTTGAACTGCTGAAGTTAAGGTTAACAGCCCGATTCGTAACCACTATGCTATCTGAGCTCCTACTAGAGGAAGTTAAAATAAACAAGCAAAAAGAACAAAACAATGTTTGATAAAGGAAACAAGGATAAATTGCTACAGTTTGATGAATTTGACCTATACTCATGGAGGTAGTAACTCTAAATACCTACAGAATGGGAAGGAACCTTCACATCAAGTATCAATTATCAATGTATCCTCTGTACACAGGGTAGATAGGGATGGGCCACTTAGACACTGGCTACCTTAAATGAAAGGCGATGAAGGCACAAAGTGACTAGCTTACAAGATTTCAAGGGGGAATTTAGTTTAGTAGTGTGTAGGAGAAGAAAGAATCCCCACTGAAATGTTTGCATCTTGTGTAGAAGGGTCTGGTAAAAAGAGATGGGGATAAGATACTTGATTCAATAGTGAGTAATTGTTATCATGACTAATTGCAACTGTCACAATCGTTAAGGGAGAAGTTTTGTAAGAAAAATGGGGGAGTATTTAATCTTACAGTCCAGGAAAAAAAGACCCTCTCGGACCATCAAGGGAGAAGAGCACAAGCAGAATGTAAGACCTTATCCAGAGAAGCAGTGACACCCGAGATGGAGGTAGAGATGGGGACATGGAGAGGGGGAGTGTCTGCGGACTCTAGATTCATGGGAAGAGAGAGACTAAGATGACAGCCAAAAGGCAGACTTGCAGAATGTGCCCTTTGGTGGTATAAATTATTATATATGCCTGAGTGTTTATTAAAAAAAAAAAGAGCTAAATTGAATACAGAGAAATGCTATTAACTGATGGTACATGGAGGGGATTATAATTATTGTAATCAAACAAGTTGCATGATTTGTTGAATGTAAAACTGATGATCTGCCCTGTAAACTTTCACTCAATCCACGATAAAAAGTTAAAAAAGAAAGAAAGAAAATATTGCTAGGAAATGTTCTCATCTTTATGCTTTTTTTCTCCCCTTTCTAAGAACTTTACAGCCCCCAGGAACTAGAGAGTCTGGTTTCTGTCTAAGGTGTCTATAGCTGGGAAAAACCTCCATCCTTAGAAAATAACTAAGGTTTAATGGGTAAAAAAAATTTTAATCTACAACCTCTCACCTTTAAGGTTTAAATATGTAATATCTTTTCAATTATAACTGGTGAAGCAATTATTTCTCCTACTGCACACTATGAAATAGGCAGCACTTGAAATCTGAGTAGTAGGTTGTAAAATGCTTATATCTTGACCAAGTAGGCAGATATGATAAATGGTGTGCAGGAAAGTTTTTTTCCTAACTCAGCAACTTGAGGAAATTTAGATTTGCTGAATGTGGTATTATCATACAGCAACATATTTCACATGGTAATTACTTAAAACTAAACATGTTATGACATCTGCCTCATGTTTTTTTCTAAGTAATATTTGTGTCTCTAGGACCAAAGTTCCTGGTAAATAGGAGGTGCTCAATATATATTTCTTGAACAAAATACTAGGTAAAACTTAAAAATTTTATTTTAAAAAATGATATTACCTTATTTCTTGAAGTACTTCTCTTTCATTCTTTATACCCATGATTTTCATCTAGTTTTTTGAGATCTAGAGTATATACTTGTATTGATCATACTGTCAGTCATACAAAAAGAATTCCCCAAAAGTATAGGCACTTAGTCATAACATATCATAGTCCCCTTGGCTTACCTCTTTCAAGATGAGAAAAAAATAAGATTATGAATATCCCAAATTATACTCTCACTGAGCTCATCTGTCATCTAAGTTTTCTTCCTTAAATCATAGCTATACAACTTGCTGACATTCCAATGAAGCAGGTCCTGGGAGGTAACAACAACAACAAAAGCCCTCTGCTATCTAGTAGATTTCAACTCATAGAAACCCTGGAGGACAGGGTAGAACTACTCCATAGGGTTCTCAAGACTGTAAATCTATGTGGGAACAGATATAGTCTCAAAACTTTCCTTCTGAGTAACTGGTAGGTTTGAACTACTAACCTTGCAATTAGGAGTCCAACATTTAACCCACTGTGTTACTGGGGTTTCTTCCTAGGGAGCTAGACATACAATTGATAGAGTCTTCATCCTCAGGAATTTATTTGACTTTGAAGTATACAAACTATTACTACCACATTTTTTTTTCACAAATAAAGCAGTCACCTAAATAATGTATTTACACATATAATAGCAGAAATGAGAAATTTAACTAAAATGGTTGTGATATAACACATTGATGCATATACCATGCATGCCATATGACATTTCATCAAGTGAATTTCAGCCTCATGCATCTTCTAATATTACCAGTAAATAATATCACTCTAAGGAGGCTTAATGCTTAGGATAAGCACTAGATTGATAACCACAAGGGCTAACCCAAAAGGAGAAAGATGAGGCTATGTGCTCCTTATAATCTCAGAAACCCTATACAGGGTTGTTGTGAGTCAGAATTGAATTGATGGAAATGGGTGAGTAATATTGTTCTATTAATTTTCTTTAATCTCCAGTTTATGTGTATAAAATGAGTCCAAATTGTTACTTTTGATCATAATTGTGTAAGAAAAGCATACGACATGGTAAATAATTCATGGAGTAAATTTTGTATGCCCTCAGTATTAGGAAAATAATCCAAACTGTGCATTTGTTTCTATTACTTTAAGTTAATTATAGCACAGTTGAATTTAAAAACCTTATCACATTATAAAAGTCATAAAAGCGTATCTACAGGCAGTTCTGAAATACTTCAGTAATGACAATGATAGGGATTCAACTTTGAAGGCTCAGGAGTCAGATAATAATTACAATGAATGAATAAACTAAAATAGCCAATTTTATAATGAAAACCTAATTTCTTCTGGAGACTTTTATATTCTTAATTCAAAGACTGATTATCCAAAACTATATTTCAGTTGAAAATATACAAAAGCAATAAAATATAACTAATATTTTGTGTTTTTTCTGTTCGTGTTAGAATCATTTTTCATTAATTCTCAATTCTTTATGTATTCAAATTATTTGGTTTCAATATGGCATCCCACTACTCCATTCATGAGAATGGGTATGCTATATTTTCAGGAAATTATCAAAGTTAAACTTGTGTATCATTTGTGATCTACCAGTAAATACATTTGGCTCATAGTTCAAGTAATATAAAGTCAATACCTAGTGTGGCACTGTCGGTTAAGTACTGTGCTGCTAACCATAAGATACCAGTTGAAACCCACCAGCTGCTCCTCAGAAACCCTATGCAGGATGACTGTGAGTTGGAACCAATTCAATGGCACTTAACAACAAATTAAGTTTCCATGTGATCAGAAATAAAAATTGAAGTCAGCAAGATGTAAGTTAAATTGGTATAGCACACTTATGGGAATAATACACATGGGAGATGTTTTGCATAGTTGGAGAAAACATAATTCACACATTTATGTAAAAATATAGAAGTAAACATTTTACATTTTATTATGTGGGTTATGGGAAGCTTTTAAAGGAAATTTAAGCAGGAGAATTGAAAGGTCCAATTTATGTTTTAAAAGTCAGTCACTATGACTGCACTACAGATTATTAATTTGGGCGGTACAAAATACCAAGAGGTCAATTTGTTGTTATTAAGTGTTATTAAGTCAATTCCAACTCATAGCGACCCTGTTTAGGGTTTCTGAGGAATGGCTATTGATTTTGAACTGCCAACTTTACAGTTCAAACTGACTTTAAGGTCCAATGCATACCCTGTAGTTCCACACCAAGTCTCCAAGGATGGCAATTGTTGTTAAGTGCCATCAAGTCAGTTCTGAGTCATAGTGACCCTATATAGGATTTCTGAGAAGCAGTTGGTAGGCTTGAGCTGTTGTTGATCATGTGTTTCCACAGTCCAGTGTTGATCCTACAGTGCCACCCCAAGATTAGAGGAGAAATGTGAGGACCAGAGTGTGGCTGTAGCACTGGAATATAAACAACGAGATAGAGGTGAGAATGCCTCCTAAGTTCCAGATTTCCGCTCTGCTTATTATTTGCATTTGAGCAAAGGCACACAGCTGGAAAAGAGAGCTGTTAGGATAGATGATCAGTTCAGGTTTTTGCATTGTGGACATTGTGAACCTTACTAAAAATTGAAAACCACACATAATCTTCCTAGCCACAAAAAAATATTTTTTTTTCCATGTGGATGTATTTACTTACAATATTTTACATTATTATGTAAATATGTTTCAAACACAATTGTGATTATACTGTAAAGAAAGATTTATCCATTGCTCTCCATTAGCTTTTAGATGTTGTTGTTGTTAAGTGTTGTCCAGTCAGTTCCAACTCATAGTAACCCAGTATAGGGTTTTTAGGAGTGATTGGTGAGTTTGCGGTTCAAACTGACTTTGCAGTCCAGAGCATTAACACACAGGGCCACACCAGGACTCCAGCTTTTAGAAAGCCAGCTCATTAAAAGTGTGCTTTATAGAAAAGGAAATGGTTGATGTTCAACCATTTCAAGAGGTAACATAAGATTAAGTATCATTATACTGAAGAAAGAAGTCCAAGGTGCATTGAAGGAATTGGAAAAGAACAAGGCACCAGGAATTGATGGAATAAAAATTGAAATATTTAAAGAAAGTGAGGCAGCGCTAGAGACACTCACTCATCTATGCCAAGAAATTTGGAAGACAACTATCTGACAGATTGATTGGAAGAGATTTGTATTTGTGTGTATTCCAAAGAGAAGTGACCCAATGGAATGAGGAAATCATTGGACAATCTCTTTAATATCCCATGTGAGTAAAGTATTACTAAAGGAATACAGAAACAGCTGCAATCATACATTGACCGAGAATTTGCAGAGGTTCAAGGCCAGATTCAGAAGAAGATATGGAACGAGGGATATCATTGCTGATGTCTGATGGATCTTGGATGAAAGCAGAGAATACAAGAAAGATGTTTACCTATGCTTTATTGACTACACAAAGCCTTTTGATTGTGTGGATCATGACAAGCTATGGACAACATTGCGAAGGATGAGCATTCCAGAACACTTAATTGTGTGCATGAACAAGAGGCAGTTGTTCGAACAGAATGGGGGAACACTAAATGTTTTAAAATTAGGAAATGTGTGTGACAGAGTTGTATTCTTTCACCATACTTATTCAACCTGTATGCTGAGCAAATAATCCGAGAAGCTGGGTTCTATAAAGAAAATCATGGCATCAGGATTCGAGGAAGACTCATTAACAAACTGTGATATGCAGATGATACAACCTTGCTTGCTGAAAGTAAAGAAAACTTAAAACACTTACTGATGAAGATCAAAGACCACCGCCTTCGATATGGATTGCATCTCAATGTCAAGAAAACAAAAATCCTCACCACTGGACCAACAAACAACATTCTTATCAACAAAAAAATGATTCAAGTTGTCAAGGACTTCATTCTTCTTGGATCAACCATCAACACTCACAGAAGCAGCAGTCAAGAAATCAAATGACGTATTGCATTAGGCAAATCTGCTGCACAAAACATTTTTAAAGTGTTGAAGAGCAAAGATGTCAGCTTGAGGACTAAGGTGCACCTGATCTAAGCCATGATATTTTCAATAGCCTCATAGTCATGCAAAAACTAGACAGTAAATAAGGAAGACCGAAGAATAATTGATACATTTGAGTAATGGTGTTGAAGGAGAATATTGAAAGTACTATGGGCTGCCAAAAGAACAGTTCTCTTTTGGAAGAAGTGCAGCCAGAGTGCTCTTTGGAGGCCAGGATGGTCAAACTTCATCTCTCATACTTCGGACATATTGTCAGGAGGGACCAGTAGCTGGAAAAGGATATCGTGTTTAGTAAGGTGGAGGGTCAGGAAAAAAGAAGAAGTCACCCCAGCAAGATGGAATGGCAGAGTTGCAGCATTGAAGGACTCAAGCATGGCAACAATAGTGAGGTTGGCCCAGGATTGGGCAGTGTTTTGTTCTGTTGTACACAGGGTCACTATGAGTCAGTACCGACTTGACGGCACCTAACAACAACAACAACTGTTTCCCAAATAGCTTGTATCACTCTAAATATATGCAAATTAATATAGGATTTTGTCTTAAGTTTTGAGGCAGAGATGGGAGAGGATACTCAATCTAATTTTATATGTTGTTTTTGTTGACTGCCATAGAGTCTTCCAGATTCATACTGATTCTGTATCAGGTTTCTAATGGGCAGCTGGTGGGTGTGAACCGCCAAACTTGTGGTTCATTGTCCAGTGCTGATCCTACTACAGCACCACAGAAGTAAATAAGGAAGACCGAAAAATAATTGATGCATTTGAGTAATGATGTTGAAGGAGAATATTGAAAGTACTATGGGCTGCCAAAAGAACAGTTCTCTTTTGGAAGAAGTGTAGCCAGAGTGCTCTTTGGAGGCCAGGATGGTCAAACTTCATCTCTCATACTTCGGACATATTGTCAGGAGGGACCAGTATATGACCCAGGTATAATTTTAAAGAAAGATAAAAAGAATTGGAGGGAGTCCTGCTGATTCAGGGTGTTCAGAATTGGCCGTTAAAATTCAAGGTCAGCAGTTTGAGCCCACCAAATGTTTCTAGAGAAAAAAAAATGCAGCTGTGTGCTCCTAAAGAAATTTTACACTTCTGAGTTCTCAAATAACTATCCTGCTTTGCTCCATGAGGCCCCATAAGTGAGACTAGACAACAACAAGTATTCACATACTTTTGCTGTACAGAAAATTTATGTCTGATAAATTAATGTATATATTTTCCCACTTAAATGATTGTATTGTAGGATATGCAATTGAAAGAATGTTTAAAAATTCAGTAAAATAAAATTAAATTATATAATCAAAATTACATCATTCTGACTAAAGTTCATTAGTTTAATTTTACATGTTTTAATATTGACATTATAAACAAAAAAAATCAAGATTTTCTGTTAATTGTTATTTCCCAGGTTTAATTCACTCTTTACATAATCTGACTTCCAGGATAAGGGTAAATTAAATTTTGCCAAGTCACATGCGTTTTTACAAAACTAATACTCAGTGTATTTATCAGTAGTTAATGTAGATTTAAGAAAAGGATTTTACTAAATATGTTCAAAATTTTAGTTATTTTAATTGCCAACTTAATCAGAATAATTTCTTTTAAATCTTACTGCTTATTGACAAATTTTATTCAAGTATTACAAATTTGATAATATTTTATTGTATCTAAAGCTTTCTAAAATTTTAACCAAAGTATTTTGAAGTATTCTCATCTAACATTTTAATGAGCTATATTTGACTTCATATTAATCTGTAATTCCTATCAAAACTTGTACTTTTTAATATGTTACTATATTTAATCACAATCATATTAAGTTTTATCATTTATAGATAAACTTTTGTTTTTCTGATGTGTTCTGCTGATGTATTGGAACTTTTGCCAAAATTTCCAACAGAAAAATGAACTATATTAGACTTTTATAAAGGATTGATATTTTGAATTTAGAGTCTATCAAACTAAATCAAGGTTTCCAGACCTCTGAAAGATGATTGTATTCACAAATTACAATGAAAACAAATGAAAAATTCTGTCAAGATAGTTCATTATGAGTGTTTTTAAGATTCTATTTTTCTGGGTACAAGAAACCATTTTTTCCTAAGTTGCCTAAACAAATAGGTATAAATCTATAACTCAAATTAAGTCTTTTTAAAATTAACTTAAGAAGATTATAATAACCATGAGGAGAAACAGGAGCACTCATTCATTAATAATCAGAACATGGAATGTACAAGTATTAACCTAGGAAAATTGGAAATTGTCAAAACTGAAATGGAACACATAAACATCAATATCCTAGGCATTAGTGAGCTAAAATGGGCTGATATTGACCATATTGAATAAGATAATCATATGGTTTACTATACCAGGAATGACAAATTCAAGAGGAATGGTGTCACTTCCATTGTCAAAAGACCAATTAAAGATGTATCTTCAATGTGAAGGTTGGAAACAAAGAGATAGGATTAGTAATTGGAATATATGGACTTGGTAATAGAAAGGATAGAAATGAAGTGTTCTATGGGGAACATATTGAATGATTCAGAAAGCATCAAAAGAAGTTGGAAGGAATACACAGAGTCACTGTTTCAGAAAGAAATGGTTGATGTTCAACCATTTCAAGAGGTATCATAAAACCAAGAGCCAACAATACTGAAGGAAGAAATCCAAAGTGCACTGAAGGCATTGGCAAAAGACAAGGGTCTGGGAATTGATGGAATACAAATTGAAATCTTTGAACAAACTAATGCAGCACTGGAGGCACTCACTCATCTATGCCAAGAAATTTGGAATACAACTATCTGAATATGTAAAATACACAACAAATTTATAGCATAATTAGTTTTGCAAATTTTAAAATGGCATCTACTTATGTAAGAATAAACTCTAAGAAGTAATTAAATGTAGCAAATGCACACAAAAAAATTGGGGGTGTTTAGTTTCAAATATTGGGCCAGAGTTAATAATTTAGCAAATATTTTGAGTTTATAACAGAGACTAACAAAAGAAAGATAAACTTATAGTAGTAAGAACAAATCCAAAGAATATTGTTATATTTTGAAGCCAGCTTTCATTATAGCATCTTTACTCTATGAAACGGATTCATGTGCTGCAAAGTAACTAGGCATGGAAATCAAAACAAACCACAACTTTCAAAGGAGATTGCACTATGATGCACAAAGCAATTTTCGCAAACTAAGTCATGATCACAGTCCATTTAAATTCAAATCATTTTAACAGCTCCTTAAGACACATATATACCAAGATAAAACCAAGAAAAGGACAAAGTTTATCTTGGAAGAACTACTCATATATTGATGTATTTGAAGATAAGACCACTGACAGTTTCAGTTAATCCAGGTTATAAATTTTGACCCATCCCTTCCAACTTCTCTATTTAGTATCCTGACTTTTACCTCAGTCACCCCCATCACCACACACTTCTTGCAAGCACTGTCCAGGGATCCCCCATTTGGAACATCACAAGTTTCCAAAGGTATTATTTGTCTTTCTGAAACATGGTAGTAAAACTCCCCTTTACAACAGGTGGAGTACTGGCTATCTTTAGACAACAAAATTTAAGAAGTAATTTGCTCTAAGGTATTCTCTAATGTGTCTCACCAAAAATGTTGTTTAGAATAGTTTACTTTTGCATACAGATTTCAATGTAAAACAAACTCTTCTCTTTAGATTCTTAATACATATCAAGTTCTGGGGTTTAACACTATTCAAGTACCCCCTGCAAGCTGAATGTTCACTAAAGCAACATTCAAATACATTTATTCCAAATTATTAGGTCATCTAAAATCTCACTTAATAAACCCTCATGTGTACCAACAAAAATATTTAAGTTGCATGTGTGCAGGTAATATTGATAAAGCTATCTTGCTGTTCTAATAGAATCAAGTTAAATGCCTACATTGTTTAAGTACATGGCGCTGTCTCAAGATTCTGATTATATAGCTCACATGTGTCTCAGTATTGGCTTTTGTCTTCAAGCAGTAACAACTTGAGTTTAATTTAGATAGTATATTTGCATACTTTTATATTTCATTTCATTGTTACTTTGCAATTTCAGTTCAAAATTGCTACAGAGTAGAAGCATAATCATAGGCATATTAAAGCTTTGTCATATGAATATTCTCTATACAACCTGTTTTCAAGAATAATTAGAGGATGGCAGATAGGGTAGACATGCAGTGAAGTTAGCCGTCAGCAATACCACAGGATATCAGGTAAAGAGTGTTCAGGATAGAGCGCCAAAATTCTTAACCACATATCTAGAAATACTTAAAAAGTTTGCAGGCTTACAGCTAGTGGAACTTGTAGCAAGAGTAAGAAATAGCATATATTTTAATCTGCCGAGCTTGGTGGCTCATAGCCGACAACTTGGGCTAGACCAAATATCAACACCAAGTGGGGGAGCAGACCCACCATGTGATAATGCCATAGGAACCTCAGAGCAAAGGTACACAATACACTTTGTCGGTTTTGCTTTGTTCTATTTTTTTTTTTTTTTTTT